>NC_139043.1:141592279-141648255 GCF_965140915.1 Aythya marila
CCTGAGTCCTGTAATGCTGTGGTGATGAGGAATATCAAAAACAGTAACACTTTGCCTTCTGGTTAAGAATGACTGAATCAGACAAGTAAATTAAATGGAAATACCTAGCAACTGAGTATCACAAAACTGAGTCTCATACGGTTCAAACTAAACATGTGCATGCTGTTGAGTTGAATAGTTAAATGATGTATAATTCACTGCAAGCACGATGTCTGTCGTGATATTCTTTTCAACAACAAAACATATTTATACTCACATCCTGATGAATAATTTGACAGTTCTGTTGCCATCAGAAGCAGAGTGTATGACACTTTCATTTGCTATTGGGTACCCACATTCTCTTCAGAGTTGCGAGATATGCCTAAGGTATACCTGGATTATATCATCAAGGTATTAGGAGCAGACATATAGTGATGAGTTTCTGCCTGGAGAACAGTTAACAATTCTAATCGTGTGCTGAAAAAAAAGAATATTTTGAATGAGGACAGGTACAGAAAAGGTTAAGAAGGAATTGGAGAGCCTATCATTTGAGTGAAAATTAGAGACCTTGACTTGTTTAAACTAGCAAAATGAAAGGCAAACAGGAACATGGTAGTGAAACAGCTACACAAAGTGTGCTGGGATGAAAAAAAGTACTATTTAAAATGAATTTATTGCCCTATAATATGCAATTGTTTCAACTGATTGAAGTGGGACACTACTCTCCATTGTGTTACAAAGAATGTTCTAACTTCCTTAGCTAGGATATTTAGAGGTTAAGCATTTCCATTACTACTTCCTTGCACACCACTGTTTAAAGCCATTGACTTATACCCATGAGACTTTCAAGGACTCAAAGAAGTCTATTTTGTTTCAGCAGTCTTACATTTTGCATAGCTGGAGACCTGTGGGAATTTCAGTATACCTGCTTTGGCTTCAGTAAGAGAAACACAGGTTATCTGTGTACCTTTTGTTTCACAAGGGAACTGATGTCAGCCACTATAACCCTATACATTCTCATCCCTGAACAAAAATTGTAATTAAGTTTTTACTTTAGGAAGCTATTCTGGTTCACTCTGCTGTCTCTTGAAGTCTCCTTTCTCATGCAAATCTCTTTTCTTCAGCTCTTGCAAAATCAGAAATCAGTCCCAGCTGTTCTCTTTGTTATAATTTAGCATCTGGAAAAGGATTTATTTTATATATACATGCATGACAAGGATTTATCAAACAAAATTACACTTAACTTATACCAGCTAACTACTAAATCACCTTTATTGATTTTTCAGTGCTTTAAAGTATTACAGAGTATGTTATAAACCAGGTTCCAGGTTCCTAAGCAAATTGTAGGGCAGAGGAAATGCCTAATGAAAGATTTTTCAAAGACTGCTTCCATAAATAATTAAAAATACAACTTGCCCTTCAGCAAAGAGAGGGAGTTTGAGTCCCCACTGAATTCAGTAGTAAAACTTTTCTTGATTCCTGAGTGGAATATATAAGGATCAAGAATCTCCTATATGATGCTGTTTACTCTGTGTAAACATAGCAGAACCTTGAAAACAAACTGTCACTATCAGATACTTTTTTTTTTTTTTTTTTTTTTTTCAGAAATCTCACCAGAAATCACTTCAGAAACCTCGTAATTATTCTAAATACCAATAAAATTGAAGGTTCCAATATAACAATTTTATATATCAAATGATCTAAAACCAAGCAATCAGTTAGTGGTAGACACAATAGTAAATAAATAGATACATAGATTGATAAATAAATATAGCTTCTGAAGAAAATGTAGTGCCATAATGATGAAGAAGCTGCCAGCAGCAAATGTGAGTAGTATACAGCCAATGTCATAGGAAATTATATATTTAAAGATTGAACAGGCTATCAATACCACATGCCAGCAGCTATCTGTTCAGTTTCTAATTATATTATATATATAATATATAATATATATATATAATATAATATATAATATAATATATATATATATTTATATATATATATATATATATATATATAAAGGCTATATTATAGCCTTTTATGCAAAATGTTAAATGGTTCAGACCACCAGAAACTTTTCCCATTTTAAATCACATTTGAAAGTAAAAGGCTTGATTTTTTTTTTTTTTGTATAATTACTTTTTCAAAAACATTTGGTATATATTTTCTAGACATGCTTCTTGGAATAATTAAAAAAAAAAAAAAAAGACAAAAAAAAAGAAAATGGAAAGCCTACAAGTTTATATTCAAAAAAGAAAAGTTCTTTTGACATAAAAAACTAAAATGTTTTCTTCCCAAGATAAAATTTCTGTTATGATATATCCAAAACAGATTAAGAATAAATTTGTTATTAAAATTAAATTACCTAAATACATAAACAATTTACAAATAAATATCTAAAACATAAATTCAAACAAAAAATGTTAAATTTATATTTTTGATAACCCATTCTAACATTTCATTATAGAATTTCTCAATGGTTCCATCTGGGATAAAGGTCTCACCACAGTGAATGAACTCAAGTAAACATAGATTTTTCCTCAACAGACATATTTAATTAAACTAAGAAACTAATTTCCTGTTTTGGTGAATCTGTGGGTTTAATTTCTCTAGTAAGTATTACAGCTTTTGATACTAAATGATACTTTTACCTTCCCTCCCCTCCCCTCTCCTCTCTGTCCCTCCTTTCCTCTTTTTTTTTTTTTTTTTTTTTTTACCATTTACAATCTAGATTATCAAAATTTTACCTTATTTTAGATCCTAGTGTCTTGTTCCTTTTTTTGTTTTGTTGTTGTTGCTGTTTAGTAGGAACTGTATTTCCATTGGGTAGAAAGCAGAAATTCTATCTGATATTTTTGGCAATCACAAATATCTTACAAGCTGCAACTGAAGTGCTGGGGATGCATATGCAAGATTGTTAATTTATTTATTTATATTAATTTATATTGCATATGCAAGATTGTTAATAAGATTGTTAATTTATTTATTAAAAATAAATTTTTAAAATCACAAATATTATTATATTTTTTTCCCTTGGGGCGTCGATGGAAAACAAGTAGATGATATTTCTCAAGTTTTGGTGTTTGAAGGAACTCTACCATATAGACAGTGTTTGCTTCAGTGTTGATGCATTTTAGGCTAGAGTTTGGAAGGACACATTATACAGCAGCTTCTGGGAGTGCTTTGAAAAATTCTGGAAGACTCAATTGGTCAGAATTGCTACTGGAACCTGAAAGGTAAATACCATTAAGGAGCAACCTCTTGCCTTTTCAGTGTGAAGTATTATCTGGCTTATATTAGCTCTGTAAATAAATCAGGGGAAGTCTAAGGCCTAGCAGGATCCTATTATAAGTCATCCAACACATAAATCCCTACCAAACTCATAATTTCCCATTAATAAGCCCCTTTCCTCATATGTTAGCAGGTATTTGAGGACATTAATATAAGATGTAGACTTCCCTGTTTTTTCCTGAGCCAGGTTCTAATTTCTTTGCACTTACTGCTGGTCTTTGAAAAGGTTTCTTATTCTGCCCAATAGCTGTCACTGCATGTGACAGTTCATCCAACTTGATGATCACACTACGCAGCAGAAAGGAATCTAAGAAACAGGGGCGCACTCACTCATATTCCTTGTCCATGTCATAGCATACATACAGGACCTGACAGCTCAGAGTTAACCAAGCTTTACTTTTCTTTTCCCAGGCTTAAGGTGAAGCATACCTGTGGGACAACAAAGCTCTCAGGACCGTTGTTTGGTGTGAGGTTGTAGTGGTTTCTAATGCATCTAAAGATCAGTTAAGTTGGGGTCTAGAGGCTGGTACTGCCCATATGTTTTCCCACTGCGTGCTCTGCAACAAAGCTTTCCTGCTCAGTATGGATAGTATCTATCCTTGTCCTGGTTTCAGTTAGAACAGAATTAATTTTCTTCCTAGTAGCTGGTGGAATGCTGTGTTTTGGCTTAGGATGAGAAGAGTGCTGATAACACCCCGATGTTTTAATTGTTGCAGAGCAGTGCTTATACCAAGCCAAGGACATCTCAGCCTTTCGCTCTGTCCTGCCAACAGGCAGGCTGGGGGTGCAATAAGAGCTGGGAGGGGACAGACCCAGGACAGGTGACCCGAACTAGCCAAAGGGGTATTCCATACCATCTGACGTCATGCTAAACAATATATAGGGGTGGCTAGCCGGGGGAGGGGGGCCGGACTGCTCGGGGTTAGGGTGGGCATCGGTCAGCAGGTGGTGAGCAATTGCATTGTGCATCACTTGTTTGTACATATTATTAGTAGTAGTACTATTATCATCATTGTATTATTATTATTATTATTATTATTATTATTATTATTATTATTATTATTATTATTATTATTTTCCTGTCTTATTAAACTGTCTTTATCTCAACTCACGGGCTTCACTTTCCATTTCTCTCCCCCGTCCCAGAGAGGGAGGGGGGAGGGTGAGCGAATGGCTGCATGGTGTTTAGCTGCCAGCCAGGTTAAACCACGACAATCCTGTACATTGCTAGCCTCAAGTACCCTCAAAGAAAATATTTTAAATAATAATAATAATAATAATAATAATAATAATAATAATAATAATAATAATAATAATAATAATAATAATAATCTACTGCTTCCTCCCTTATCCCCCAGAGCATTAAAATGTCTGTTGTCTAATCTCCAACGAGTTTACCAGAACTTACCATAGATATTGTAGTGGCTATTGAGAGAGAAAAGAAGTTGGGGATGCCCAAAGACACTGCAAAAGGTAAAAATAAAATAGCTTATATGTTCAAGTGTTGTTAGTTGTTTACATATCTGTTGCATTTGGCAGACAACCGTCATTCATATTTTGCAGAGAAAGCAGATGCCCATGAACCTTGAAGCGCAGGCATAGCTGAAAGCACATAGTAATACTTTATTGATTCCATGGACATTAAACTCTGTGTTTGTTTTTCTGAATCAGTGCCATAAACTGGAGGTTGGAGGTATGTCCAGGTATAACTCTGGAAACTGAAGTGAGTTTACTTATCCTACATGAAAAAAAAAAAAAAAAAAGGAAAGTAAGGAAAGTATTTTGTCACAGCTATCTGAATGATGTATTAGTAGAAAGGCAATGGTCTTAACATTTGTTATCAATAGTTATATAAATATAATATAATATATATATATATATATTATATTATATATATATTATATATGTGTGTGTGTATATATATAGTTATTTGTTATCAATAGTCATAACTTAACATTTTCGGCAAATTGATGGTGCCAATTGATTACAATTTTTTGTGCAACACCAAAATGAAGGAAATAACAGTTACCAGTCAAATGAATGAAGATATTCTTTTTTCCACCTTATACTAAATTAATAATGTTGGATATAACCCTAGGAAGACAATTGTCTTTAAAATTCCTTAGGGTAAAAGGGCAGGTTCACTGAAAATTGCTTCCAATATAACTTCAGTGATTATTCTTTCACCACCACCACCACCACCCTTTAAAGAACTGTTTAACATACCTTTTGTAGAAATGTAACTAGATCAAAATTGCAGTGACATAAATGGATAGATAGATGGATAGATGGATAGATGTATAGATAAGATAGATAGATAAATAGATAGATAGATAGATTGATAGATAGATAGATAAAAGGATGTGAACAAAATAGTTTCATAACAATAAATCAGCTTTCAAGTACTTGCACTCTGCTCCATAATGTCTAATTGAACTTAATATCTCCATGTAGAATCCGAAACAGAGAAAAAATCTGACATAACTGAAAGTATCTGTATTTAATCAAATCTTACACTGAATCAGAAAAAAATAAATAAATTATAACATTCATATTTTAAACCATCTTGGTTTGCACCTGAAATGGGCCAGCTTTAGTAAAAATAACACAGTGACAACCAAAACACAGTAAACAGATTTTTCTAATACTTGATTAAAATATAAACACAAACATCTATACCCACAAATGTCTTTGAGTCTGGCTTGATGTTGTCTGTGTTATCTAAGGATAGTTGTCTCATATTCAAGAAAATACTCCATTAAAGACGTGAAGCCTAATAACATTTTCCAACCATTGCCTAAGATAGTAATGAAGGAATTGCAGAGGTGCTAAGAACTGATATTAATTTTCTGAAATTTCATATTGCTACTTGGTAAAAAAGAGAAATGAGATTTTATTGTTAAGGATGCACTGAGACCTCCCACTATGTCAGCTGTGTGTCTGCTTGACATGGGAAGAGAATGAAAAAATAAAATAAAATATTGAATGCATAAAGATGCAGTTCTTTTTCATAGTTTTGTGAATGGGGCTAAATTTAACTAAATTTCAGCAAATGCTAGTAGGTCTCAGTATAAAGACAATGTTGCTTCATACAAAGCAGTTGAAATTTCAAGATATATTGTGTTTAGTAATTGCTGTAAACTTAGTTTGCATGGAATAAAAATAACTTTACAAATTGTCTTATTAAAAAATAAGTGGATACACCTTCAATGAGGTATGCTTATATTATGCTTGGTGCTTATGCTTTGTCTTCAGTTCTCAGATCCAAATAAACTAACTCTTCTATGTGACTGTCCTACATCTAAAGAAGCATCTTAATTACCAGGTAGTCTTAACTGACACTGATGAAGTTTGAATTAGATTCCTTGTTTCATTTCATTTAAATTTTTCCAGTTTAAGACAGTGTAATTCAATCATCCATTTGTGTTAGGCACTGCAATTAGTGCCTGAAATTACTTCCAAATTAAAATCAATATAAACAAAACAACATGTTTAAGCAGGGATTTTATTGGACCATGTTACAGAAATGTAGCAGAATGCCATATTTCTGCCATTTCTTGTCATCCTTTCAGTATGGACTGGGCCTTCACATTAAATGAATGTGAACACATTTTGCACTGAATGTCTTTTAATGAATGAAAATGGAACAGAAAACTAGAGTAAAACAAAAGAATCTGAGTCAAGGCAGGAGATTCTCTTACCATCCCCTTGTACATCTTCAAAGAGACATGAGAGTCTGTTTCTACAGCTACAGTGAATGATGTTTTCAACCTTCCATTTAAGTTGCATGTATATCACTTTTTGCAATAAGGCAAAAATAAAAAGGGGAGTTTTTTTCTTCACCGAAATGGTATATTCTTTGGGTAACATTGTTTTCAGCTGTTTCCTGAATGTCCAGAAGAGCATTTTGCTTGTAAAAAACTTCTCAAAAAAATTTTTTTTTTCCTTGATCATTTCACCAGCTCATTCTCCCAGCTGAAAGTCACCACTGCAAATACACTGCCATTTCCAGAACAGAGTTTCAAATAAAAAGATGTATCTGGTACAGCAAATCACTGTTACTAAGATTTAAATCCCAGGAGAGAAAGCACAAAAAATAAATAAAATAATTAACCAATTAATTAATTAAAACATTAAAAATAAATCAATACAGTCAAGGCCAGGACAGAACTATGTGGGAATCAAAAGTATTCTTATAGGCTCAAATGCTAATATTTTTTTGGTGTTTAGAGTATAAGTTATTAGTAGCCGAGAAGAGAAGAGAAGAGAAGAGAAGAGAAGAGAAGAGAAGAGAAGAGAAGAGAAGAGAAGAGAAGAGAAGAGAAGAGAAGAGAAGAGAAGAGAAGAGAAGAGAAGAGAAGAGAAGAGAAGAGAAGAGAAGAGAAGAGAAGAGAAGAGAAGAGAAGAGAAGAGAGAAGAGGAAGGCAGCTCAACCACAGGCCTGAAGAAGAGTTTATTTGTTTATCTCCTCCCCCCACACACACTGTTTTTTGTTTGTTTTTTTTTATGTTGTTTTCTCATGCTTGCCTTCACCATCTCTAGAAAACTTCTGCTGTACAATACTGGGACATGCTCTGCAAAGCCTAGAAGTGTGGAATCACTGTTACAGTAGCTGAGCCTTTGTCTCACTGCCTACAGATGAGGACATGATTAAAAAAAAAAAAAAAATCTACTCAAGCTGCTCTGGGAATAATAGCAGGGAAAAAAAAAATCTGAAACAAAATAAACCTTGCAAGCATTATACTCATGCTGACTGCATCCCCCAAATAGGCTTTGATTTTTTGGATACAAAATCAGTAATGATGTCAATACAGGTTCAGTATTTCAAAATATGGAATTTAGCACAAAGGACAAACAAAGGCTTTACTATGAAAGAGCACCAGTTATTTAAGTACTAAGCCCACAAGAGTCAAAACCAGGACTTCTTCAACTGTGTCATCTTTTTTTTTTTTTTTTTTTTTTTTTTTTCCCTGAGGAAAGTTCAAATTTTAAAAAGTGACCTTTTTGTTTGTTTTGTTTAGTTTTGTTTTTCATCTCCAATATCTCAGACCAATATCTCTTGGGTGTTGCATTTCAGGCTTAATGTGTACACTTTCATGAATCAGCAGCAGTTTTCAGGCCTGGGTCTCAAACAGTCTGCTATACAAATGCACAGATTCTATGATAAGAACAGCTCATGACCTAAAGATATATATGTCATCTTTTGAGTCTGAATGTAAAAAGATTCTTTGCTGTCAAAACATTAAAATTTTCTGCAAATACCAGTACTTAAAGAACCATTGACCGTTTCATTTCATTACTTTCCAAGGTCACTTAGATTAACAAAACCACTTAGTTTATATATATATATATATATACACTATATATATACATGTATATATACTCTATATATATACTATACATATATAGATATACTATATACATATACATATATAGATATACTATATACATATATATATACACATATATATAGTGTATATATATATGTATATAGTATATATGTGTGTATATATATATATATACACACTATATATATAGTATGGCTAGATGGTTGCAAGACTTAGTGAAGACAGTAGGAACTCATTTTACTGAATCTCCCAGACATCACTATGTGGGCATAATTATGTAGAACATATTGTTGTAATTTCAAGCCAGAGTACTCTCCTGCTTGAAATTGCTTTTGTATGAAGTTAGCAGTGTCTTTAAAAAATAAGTTTTAATGACCTTTTAAAATTTTGTGGAAATCTGAGAAATTAATCACATGTAGTTGAAGTTTGACATTCAATAATGTTAGTTTCCTTTTGAAAAATACTCATAATGTCATATGTTAAATAGTTATTTACATTCATGTGTTATAAGCAATAATTTAGTAACTTTGTTATTTATTTTTAGCTTTGTGAAATGTATGTACATATGAAAATCATACTGGATAACTTGTTCATAATGTCATGAATTTGTAAACCAAAGTGGTCAAACATGAAAGTGGAATCCATCCTACTTTGGCTTTGAAAAGTATAGATAGTTTACAAATCCTATTAACTGTACAAAAAGAAAAAGCCCATTCCATTTTAATTACTGAAGTTAGAGATATAAACTGAATTATAGATAATCTCAAACCCAAAACATTTGGCTGTACAAGAAGACATTTCTGCACTTTTACCATGTAATTGGGTGAAGTCAATAAATACTTAATTTAAATAGGTAAATTATTTCTTACATAAGGAAGGACAAAATCATTGGTGTAAATATGGCACCTGTTTTGACAGTTTAATCCAAATTCCCTACATTTCATTAAACATAAGGTTCAAAATGCAGAATGTGAATACGTATGCACCTAATTTCCTTAAAAATTTATAGCAGGCATTTGTGGACAAAACAAACAAACAAACACTGAAAATCCTTCTTGTTTAACAAGGAGATATTTGGAAGTTTTTTCATATGTGTATATACATAGGCCGATACTGTATAATTTGTGTTCATGCCAGTATTACATTAATTTAATAGATAGAAATTGAACCCTTGGCTAAATAATAATAATAATAACAAAAATTACCAGAAACACTATTAAACAATGTTTTGAATGGCCAGAAAAGCAGCCAATTATGCATTTGTCCTAATCTCAAAAAATGTGGACAGGTGCAGTTTAAAAATGGGTACTCATATAGGTCATGTCTATTGCAATGGTACTTGCTATTAAACCACATTTAACAAAAATGATGTCACCATCGTCCTATGTGAGATTTAGATTCTTTAAAGAGGAAGAAAGTTGGTTTGTTTTCTTTTTGTTTTGTTTTGTTTTTCTGTGTGTGTGTTTTCCTGTGGGTTGGGCATTACCTAGCCTTATATAAAACTTTATACAGTGACAGTTTGGCAGGGGTATAAAAAGTTGATAATATTTGGACTATGCAGTTACTGTCTTTATTTTCATTAAACTTATCATGCAAAATTTTCACTTATAGAGCCTGCTCTAAAACATTGTTTTCTTCTTGTTGCCCAAACTAACTTATTTCAATCTATCTTGATTCTTTACCTGTTGTGCTGTATGAATATAGATAAGATTAAAAATTTGGAAATGTGTTTAGGTGCCAAAGTGTAAGAACATCAAAAGTATTTTTAGATCATCAGAAATAAAATCTGTCATCCAATACCTCATATAAGGTATTTCATACAACTGAGGTAGATCATGTCACACAATGTGTTCAGAAAAAAATGGGCTTGTAGGGATCTGGAAGGGTGAAAGTTCTGCTTTAATGAAAAATTGGAGACTTAGAAAACCTGTATTTTGTCTGAATATTTGTCAGAAACGAGGTAAAGAAAAATTTTAGATTATTCAAAACTCTTCAAAACATCTGAAAACATCTTATTTATGCCCCTACATACTTACATATAAAGAATATAGCACTACATTTTAAGGCAGAATGAGGCCCAGATATTTTCCATATAGACTCCATTACATAATAGAATCTAAAATGTATATATATATAAAATAATAATAATTTAAAAACACGCACATGCACACACACACAAGGCTTCTAAAAAAAGAAGATAAATTGTTTTGATAACTGTTAATGGGCATATCAAAATAGAGAACTGCAGCATCGTAGTTATCAGTTGACATCAAATAATTTTTGAGTCAGTTTGCATTTTGAAGTTAACTTCTTGGCAGACTTTTTGAAAATAAATTGCTGGAAATATATGCTATAGACTACTGAAAAAAAGAAACAAGTAAGGACTTTATTTTGCAGCTGGGATAATATTCATAATCACAACCTAGAATTCTGATGGGCTTCCACCTTCCCAATATCTGCTGGAGAGACAAAGGCACTCAGTTTGAACAATCCACAAGATTAATCAAATGTTCTGAAGGCAATTCTTTGTTGCAGATAACAGTTGAGATAACGAGGGGATTTACTTGCTATGCATATACAGGGAGGAGCTGGTGGACGATGTAAAGGTGCAGAGCAGACTTAAAATAGAATAGTTGAGTTGGAAGGGACCTTCCTTCGCAGATCATCTAGTCCTGCTACCTGACCACTTCAGGGTTTATCAGAAGTAAAAGCATATTAATGATGGCATTGTCAAAATGCTATTTGAACGGTGACTGGCATGGGTCATCAACCTAGGAAGCCTGTTGCAATGTTTGACCAGCTTCATTGTTTAAACAAATGTTTCTTAACGTCCAGCCTGAACCTCTCCTGGAGCATCTTTGCACCATTCCCTCACATTCTACTGTTGGTTACATGCTGCTGGTAAGAGACCAGCACTCCACTTCCTCTCCACAGGAAGTTGTAGAGAGCCATGAGGTCACCTCTTAGCCTCCTTTTCTCCAAGATAATGCAAGTGTCTCCAGCCTCTCCCCATAGGATATACCTTCCAGACTGTTAGCTTTGTTACCTTCTTGTGGATACATTCACATATCTTAACAACCTTTTTATATTGTGGAGACCAGAATTGCACATAATGTTCAAGGTGAGGCCACACCAATGCTAAAAATCATAGAATCCTACAATCATAAAGGTTGTAAAAGATCTCCAAGATCATCTGGTCCAACCATCCCCCTACCACCAATGTCATCCACTAAACCATATCCCTAAGCATCAAGTTCTGCCTTTCCTTAAACACCCCCAGGAACAGTGGGATAAACACTTATTTTGCTTTGCTGGCTATGCTGTGTTTAATGCACCCCAAAAGTTTGCCCTCTTGGCTACCAGGGCACACTGCTTGTAGTGCCCTGTCAATCAGCACCCATATTGTGCCTACTGTCAATCAGCACCCCCAGATCACTTTCTTCTGAGTTGCTCTCTAGCCACTCATCTCTCAGTCTGTCCCTGTGTCTAGCATTACTCCATCCTAGGTGAAGAACCTGTAATTTACCTTTGCTGAACTGACTGATGATTTCCCAATGCTCCAATGTACCTAGATTCCTTTGCAAGGCTTCTCAGTTGCCTAGAGTCAACAGCACCTCCCAGTTTATTATGATCAGCAAACTTGCTGAGGATACAGTCTACTCCTGCAACCAGATAACTGATAACTTGGTGACTAGGTGATTGAGACAAATAGTGAAACCACAGCCCTGCACTTTAGAATAATAGATTTCAGATTATTCAGAGATCTGCTTGGTGGGAACACATAAGATATTGATACTGCTCTGAATGTGGGATACTGTTGTGAGGAACAAACATACACCCTAAATTGTTCACTGACCTTCAAGAAAAGTAAGTGCACAAAGTAAGGTAAGTGGGACAAAAGGACAGCATGGACAAATGGGAAGCTTCTGGCTGAGCTCAGCTGCAGAAGTGTGGTGCACAGAGGCTAGAGGTAAGGACAATCTATCCAGGAAGAGTCCAAAGATGTTTCTTGTGTTTCTGGAACTAGAACAAGATGTGGAAGACAAGATATGTTTCTAGAATTGCATTGACTGTTTTTTTTTGTTTGTTTGTTTGTTTTTTGTTTTTGTTTTTTGTTTTTGTTTGTTTGTTTGTTTGTTGTTTTTTGTTTTGTTTTTGTTTTTGTTTTTTGTTTTTTTCTTTTTTGTTTTTTTTTGTTTTTTTTTTTTGTTTTTGTTTTTGTTTTGTTTTGTTTTTGTTTTTTTTTTTGTTGTTGTTGTTTTTGTTGTTGTTGTTTGTTGTTGTTGTTGTTGTTGTTGTTTTTTCCCTGTTATCACAGATATGAGGATATGAGGCTGTCAGGCTTTCCACATCCCTGAGCCTACTAGGAGAGAAATAGGAGAGAAATTACAGTAGAGTAATTACAGGAGAGTAATTCTCAAGGAAGAGAAACTTAGCAAGCACTTAAGGAAATTAGACATACATATAAAAGTCCATAGGACCATACAGAATGCCCTCAAGGGGGCTGAGAGAGCTGCCTGATGCTTTTGGGCCTGCTCTGCTTCTCTGACCAGTCATGGCAACTGGGGTATGTTCCCAATGACTGTGGAAAGAAAAAAAAAAACAACAAAAAAAGAAAGACAAGAGAACATCTTGGGAGCTACAAGCCAGTCAGCTTCACCTAGCTTCCTGGGAAAGCTGTGGAACAAATATTCCTGGATGTCACATCCAGGTACATGGAGGTAAAAAGGTCTTTGGAAACAGCAAGCTATCTGTAATTTCAATGATATTTGCCTTGGAAAAAAATCCAGATTTTCAAATGGGTTGCATCTCCCATGAAACAGCTTGTATATCTGCAAACTTTATCGTATTTATTACATTGATAATATATTACATGTTGCTGCAGCTTGGGGTGATGGGATTGATGAGGTTGTTTGTTTTCTTGCTTACTCATTATTTATCATATTTAACTTGCACCAAGGTAATTTATTTTTTTGTTGTTGTTGTTCTTTTTTTCGTCCTTTTCACACTTAAGGGAAATAAAATGTCTTCTAAGGGAACAGTACAGTTTTTTAAATAAGAAAAAATAGTTTAAGTAACTTCATAGATCTGATTAGAAATGATAACAACTGAGAAATACAGGGATGAAACATGACTGTTAACTCATGCTATGTTTTAAGACTCAGAATAAGAAAAGCATAAAGGTAATTACTCTGTGTGTTAGCATTTAAATATTGCAATTTAAATATAGCAATTTATATTAGCATTTAAATATAGCGACTTTTGCAAATTTCCTGCACTGTAAGGATTTATTTAAAAAAAAATTAAATATATGCAAAATAAAAAATTATATATATATTAGAGTCACAAGAGTACTCATTTTTAAAGAGGATGGTCCACATAAAAATTAACAGTAGAAAAAATAAAATAAAATTAATTTATTGTGCAGAGTCTAGCATAATGCAAGCAACAGGTATGAATTGATAAATCATTAATTTATAAGGTGGAAATTAACAGATTAACTGTCTTTGATACTTAGAGGATGTGGTGGTTTAGCCCTGGCAGGCAGCTGTGCACCACAGAGACACTTCCTCAGGTGGGATGGTTGTGAAAATCAGAAAGGTAAAGTGTGAGAATTCATGGGCTGAGACAAAGAGTTCACTAGGTAAAGCAAAAGCCACATGCACAAACAAAGCAAAACAAGGAATTCATTCATTACTTCCCATCCACAGGCAGGTTTTCAGCTAGTTCCTGGAAAGCAGGGCTTCTTGGGGCTTCATGGTTACTTGGTAAGAAAAATACCACCATTCCCAACATCCCCCCTTCCTTCTTTCCTCCAGCTGTCATTGCTAAGCACAATGCCATGTGGTGTGGGATGTCCCTCTGGTCAATCTGGGCCAGCTGTCCTGTCTGTGTCCCCTCCAGCTCCTGGTGCACCCTGAGCCCCTTGCTGGCAGGGCAGGGCAGCACAAGGAGCTGGAAAGTCTGTCTGGGTGAGGGCTGCTCTGCAACAATTAAAACGACAGTATGCTATCACCATTATTTTAATCAAAAATCCAAAACATGGCATTGTGTGAGCCTCTACAAAGAAAATTAACTCTGTCCAAGCCAAAACCATGACAAAGAAAAAAAATGGGGGGGGAGGGGGGGAGGGAAGGGGGAGGTAACGTTTCTTTCATCCACTCCTCCTTTTTTTGTCAGTCATAACGACTACAGTAAAAGAGGTCACTTACAACACTGATGCTAGTAGTAGTCTTCCCCAGCATGAAATTGTTCTTTCAGCACAAAGCATCATCTTTCTTTTACTCACTTATTTGTCTTCTTTGTAATTCTTGTATCACAATCACAGTCTTTTAATCACAAACTTTTTCAATTAACTATTATTTTTCCTGTGACATTCTGTTAGGAATTTGTGAGATACACTGTATTTTTCTGTATATAAAAGTAGATTTCTATCAAAGAAAAAAATCAGATTGGTTAGGTTTGATCTACCTTTAACAATCCTGAATTGTATGTAATACTATTTTGCATACATATCTATAGCCTTAATTTTTCTTTGCTTTAAAATTGTACTGAAATCACACTACTAGCTGTGTAATTGCTGAGATAAATTTCTTCAGTCTCTGTTATAATTACTGATGGAGCATGCAAGGCTACTACTACAGACCAGATATTTTTGTTGAATGGGCTTGGTACCATTGATGTTTTCATGAGTCATTTCTTTTAGAAGTAGAATAGATACTACCTTGTTTGAGAATGTTTCACTGTTTGAGAATACTGATCTCTTATAGATTTTACTTCTATTTTGTATGTGTAAGTTTCTAAATCTTCATTTCCATTAATCTTTCTACCTTTGCACTCACAATCAACATTACGAATTTAATGAAAATATTTATTTATCAGGTTTACTAGGCTTAGAACTTCAATATGAAACTCTCCATTGCTCCTGAAAAATCAGCTTCCTGCATCTCCATTTTCCCAAAGACTCACAGCTTAATTAAAACCTAACCATCAAATCCCCAAAATATCTGCAGTTATACTTCTTCAAGTATAACTTCACAACTAGATTGCAAGAAACAATAGTAACTTGTTTACTTGCCTTCATTCAGTGGAAATTAAATGTCTTCCCTAGTAGTTATTTATGGGAAAGACAAAACGTGGGGGAAAAAATAAAACTAAAAATAAAGAGAGGTTTCTCAAGGAAGCCCTGATGAAAAACCACTGATCAGACCAATTTATTCCTCAAAGATATTGATTTTCTAGTGAAAACTCAACTGAGCATATGCAAAAGACCAGGTGAAAAGCATTTCCAAAAAGAACTAGGTGCCCTATACACCAGAAGAAAACTAAAAACTTCTGAACCTCTCTTCTGAACTGCAGAAGTGATATCCAAAAGTTAAGAAATTAATATATGTATATATATTTATATGTATACACACAAATACACACAAAATTAAAGAAAAAGGAAAAAAAAAAAAAAAGAAGAAGAAGAACAACAAAACAATATTGACCCTGGGAACAATGAACTGTTCTCATAGATTGTTTGCTGCAGTAACTTTGTGCGTTAAATAAAGATAGAAGTCTCAAATCTGCACTTTTAAGGCTTAACTCCAAAAAGGACAGGAAGAGTTTATTCTGCATTGCTGTGTTTGTGCTCTCACTATTTCTTTAACCTTACTACAGTTGTGCATTAGCAATGGAAACAAAGACAAGTGACAATTCTCAAATTAAAAAGTGTGAGGACTGTAAAATATATCATGATTAAATTCTGCCTCTCTCAGTGTGAGCAATGATTCTTAGTAACTTAAAGGAGACTGAAATAAATTACCTTTTTTTTTTAAAAAAAAAAAAAAAAAAAAGGTTGTGGGATGATACATGTATTTCATATGAACTCTTTTAAAGTGTGCACACCAGGTACCAGCTCTAACATCCATCCAGAATTTGATCAGGTATGGATCCAGTTGTGACACACATGCATGTGTTCAGAACCAGAACAGCTCTGAAGTTAATATGAAAGACAGGTAAATCATAATCACACAAGTTAATAATGCAGTTTGATGGCTCTAATTAATGTTAGAGTACTTTGGGGTGCAGGGAGCATCATCTTCAACTGGTCATATCATGGTTCTGCCCTGACTTCAGTACTTAATGGTCCAGTCAAATGTTACCCTAACTAGAAACATGCAGAAGAAGAAAAATAAAATTGAATTTAAAAATTCCTCAACCCTGAAATACATGCACCTATTTACCTTTTATGAAATGTCAGAAGCAGTTTCCAGTAAGCTTATACCTGAAATAGTTCCTGCCTTTTAAACTGGCCTCTACGTGGCTAATTTCACTGAAAATGCTGCTAGTCAGTCATGAGGGATTTCTATCTAATAATATTTCTAAAAGTACTTATCTTTGCAAAGCAAGCTGGGCTTTTCACTTTATTTGTGCTTATTTTCCTATGTGGCTTGCTTGCTGTTAGTCCTACTCTTCCAGAGAGACTGTGAAACAGTCAGCTTTAACAACAAAGTGTCTTCTTCCAAAACACTATAGTGATCTTCCCTCTAGCACAAAAGGAAGTCTCCTCCAGAACTTGGAAACTCTGCACTCCAAACAGGATGAGTGAAGAGGTTTATGAGGTGTCCTCTTCATCTCCAAGGCCTTTGGATGTGCACACATTTGTATGTGAACTAAGTATTCTAACTTGTAATCTGAACTGCCTGAAAACTAATTTTTCTCTCTCTTTCATTTCCCCTACTTTTCTTTGGCATGTGCACATAAAGATTATATTCACAAGCAATTCTTTAACTTCTCTGTAAAACATGATATTTATTGCATTTTAACAGGGCATAACAATATTTCCATATTAGACTATCAATATAGATTATTACCATTGTGTGCAGTAGGTGGCAATAAAACCACCACCTGCTTTTGGGCTTTTGCAAACCACTTGGCTTATTTTCCTTGTAAAAACAAAATATATGTACATCAGGATCTGCCATTATACAAAGCAAATAAATGAATCCCAGTCATTTTACACATTACTTATACTTGCCATAGCTCTGCAGGCTAAAAATGACTGCAATTAAACCAGTTCTCAAAAATGAAAGTTCTCAAAGAGGATGCATTCTCTAGGGAGAAGTAAAGAATGATCTATCGTTTCTCTCTTGGTTACTGCTGCTGCTGTTGGTGGTAACCAGCAGAAGAATGGTTTTATCCCTATCTGAGGAGTTCACTGCAGTACAGTTAGCATATCGACATTTTTCCTTCCCAGCACTCAGTCTTGCTTTTCATATTGTGTTGTGTTTGTTTTTTTTTTCTTTGCTAAGTATTCCCAAAAGACTACAGAAAGCAGCAGACTTTACCCTAAAATAGCTTCATTCCCTACTTTTAATTTGTTTATTTTCAGTTTTCCATACCCAGTAAGTAATCTCCTTTGCAGAACATCTCACAAAGTGCAACTTCATCCTACCATGAATTTTGATCTTTCATGTCCTCCTCTTTTAACCTGAAAGACAAAAATTTCAACTATATTAAGACATTGGCAGTAGTTATTTTTATATCAAAACTGTACCCAAATATATTAATTTCACGTGTAGGAAAAAGCTTCTTAATATTCTTAAACAAAATGAAACCAGAATCTGAAATTAGAGCTCCAGATATCTGAATATGTTCTCCTAGTAGTTGTTTCTATTTTGGCCTATCTTTAAATCCCACAACCCTACACCAAATTTTTCACTCCTTATTACATTGAAATTTACTGAAATCATGATGGTATGATGAATAAAAAGAATAGAAATAAATTCTATAATTTCCATTAGGGAAAAATACACTTGAAAATTGCTTGTATTTCCTCAGAATTTCCCAGTTAATCAAAATGATAACATTTAATGGAAACACAATGTGATAAGATTCACATAAAGGAATCCAGACAGGAGTCTTATAAAACCTGACTGTCAGGTTTTCCTTCTTCCTTGGCAAACTTGTCTGCCAGACAGCCTGCAATTTGAAATACCTGGGCTTCTGTGATCTCTGCTGGGGGCAGCCCACCAATCAGTCTTGGAGTAAGGGTGCAATTCCCTTTCATTTACACATCAAAGCATTTTTTTTCCCTGAAGAGGAATGCAAGCACATTTCAGAATTCTTCCCCAGAACACACTAACTTTCTCTACCCTGATCTCAAAATAGGATTAAGCAAGTATGATGGACATCTAACAGAACTCACTAAAACAAAGAATTTACTAGTTAGGGCATACAACTCTACAGTTCCTAAAATGCAAGCAGATTGTTTCATGTGATGGACACCAGACATCTGAAAAATTTACTTCTGCATAAGGAAACATAATGAACAACATAAAACAACAGTTTAACTGCTGTTAGAACAACAATTGCAAACAGTGACATGCATGCAATAGACAATTGTTCAACACATTCTATGCTTTAGAGAAAAATACATGAGAACATATTTATTTATAGATACTTCAAAAGAGAGATACTGTGTCATTACAGGTACTGAAGAAGTTTAATTTTTGTCTTTTCATTCTGGTTGCCATTATCTCCACTTTATCCCTTATTTTATTTCCCATATTATATTCCTATATATATATATTATAAACCCAACACCTATTATTCCATCACCATTAATGTTACCTTTATACTGATGCACTTGAATGCCTCAGAGTCAAGAATACCCTAGCATTAGCAATGTCTCACTGACCTGATGTTTGGAAATATGGCTTGCCTCTCAAGCAACTTGCTTGGATGATCAGACATCAACAGTAGACCTAATAAATCTCAGATACAACTAATAGTTGCCTGGGAGATTAATTTTTTGCAATAAAAAATAGGCAGAAGTTTCATGTGACCTTGGTAATTGAACAAAGGAACAAATTTGTGTTTATTAAACAGTGTTAAATTCACTCATCTTTATCATGTGGTCTCACATCCCATTTCAAAAACTAGTCCTTTCTGTAGACATATCAGCAAACTCGTTTGTATACTTCATTGTGATATGACATATTCTAGACATGTTAAACAGCAAAAGATAGAGTAGCAAATGCACAGTAACTAAAGTGGGAGTAATTTCTCATGTGGCCACTGGCCACACACAGGAAGTAGATACTAAACCATTCTGTCATTCTATGATCAAAAATGAGAAACATGGGATAGGAAATTTTTGCCATTATTCTTTTTTGGAATTATTTTGTCTTGTTCGAGAAAGACCAGCTCCTGTTTTTATTAACTTCAGTGATAAGGAACCATGTCCCATGCTTTTTTACTTCATGTAACATAGCATGATTAAAGCCAGCTTCCACATGTAGTAGGATCATTGAACACAGGAATTAAAAAATGTCCTCATTACTGTGATTTCCAAACTGTATATTATTACATTCCTTCAATGCAGCACATTGATATTCTTCACAATTATAGTGTGATAAAATTAGCACCTATAATTAAACTATCTGAAAGGGGTGAATTTTTATTTTTATTATTATTTTACTAGAGCACCAAGCAATTGCTCTTCAAACTCCATTCATGACACAGTAAATTTTTGTTTCCTTTGACTTGTTATTTCTGAAAAGGTAAAATATTTGTGCTGTCATCATGTTTTCAATAAGCTCCAAGTAATCTTGATCATGTACAATTTGTATTTGAAAACTAACAAACTGTGCTTATACATTCAACTCTTTTCTGTTTGTCATTGTTTTGTAGGTTTTTTTCCTACATATGTTATTTTTATGCTTTAAAGATAATATTAATGCAAAATGAAGTTAATCATATGTTTACTATCACCTAGTTGTATGAAATTAAAATGATACATGATAGCACCATCTAGCCACATTCAGGTCAGTTGGAGTCCACTGAGGATTTGCTCTTTTTTGACATCTTGAGTAATTAAATACACAGAATGGAGTTGGAGAGTTTCTCATTGTACAGCACTGCACCAATTATAAGTTTGACCTTTCCTTATTTACAGTCTAAACTACACCAAACTTCCTTACTTACCAGATGTGCTGATCAGTGGAGCCTTCATCACATGTGCAATTAGAAATTAAAAACTAACCCATGAGGAAAAATCAGAAAGGCCATGATTTCATTTTGGAAAAGAGAAGTAGATCATTAGAAAGGCAACAGCTAAATCTGGATGTGCTATGAAGGCTACACTGTATAAAAAGATATATCCAGTACACATCTATAATGCAGTCAATGTTTGAATCAAACAGGAAAATAAAAGCTGAATATGATAGATCTAACTGGTGGGCCTTAGTACTCTAAAAAGTAGTGTTTTCAGGTGGGTCCTTAGCAAGCTTAGTATGTAACACCACAAAATCAAACAAATGGAGAAATACAGAAATTTTGAGCTTGGGTGCATTGGATGTTGCAGGCCATTAACATCTCATATGCTGTCATCAGTCTCTGTTACTAGCACAGAACACAGTTCATCCAAATTAATTATAAGAGCTGAACTCCCTGAAATGCATAACTTTGGTATGTCCTTTATTATTCTGCCTATCAAGAAATCATAGCCTTCATTTTACATATTTATCAGCCTGATATCTGTTTTATTCTGTTTTTATAGTCTTAGTTTTTGTTAAAATAAATAGGATGCTGACATCTGCTATAAGTCAATAGGGCAGGCCTCTTTGAGAGAGACTATTGTATTTGGAATTTCTAACCGCTTTCCTGAGATGAAGTACTGTGTAACTCACCAAAAGCAGAATGATTTGAAATTTCTGATTTAAATATTTACATCTAAAAACTAAACCACAAAGCTAATATATGAGCATTTTCTTTCTTTTATGAATAACTTTAAATGTTATGTTTTGATGAGGAATAAGGTTTTCATATTTATGTAAAAATAGAAAAGGAAAATAATGCAGTGAAAAATGTTGCTTATTCTTGTCTCTAAAATTCACTCTGTCATATTTAGTGTGAATTTGATAGAATTACGTAGCTCCAAGTTACTATTAAAATAGTAAAATTTAAAGTTTAATTTCTGTGGAATATGTTTTAAACAGTACAACTTCAATGCATCTTCTTAAAGGAAAATAAATAATATTAGTCCACTGTGAGGAACTGTTCTACAAATCAGGAATAATTTAATGACATTTCTTGATTAGCAACACTGTATTTTTTTTTACAAGTGAGGCATGAATCAGTTTTCCACGTTTTGTTTTCTTTCCCCTTAAGCTGTGAAACAGTGTACCAGAGGTATATAAAGGACTCATGAAACCAGAAAGCAACCCAAAGCTATTTCTATGGAAACAAGACTTGGCTGCAGGGAAAGCGGTAAATCAACCTCTTTTGTGTTGTGTTTGAGACATGTTTGGATGTTTTCAACACTTGGCTGCCAGCTTACCTAACCAGTTAGTGTCTCAGGGTTTACCGCTAATGACCAAGTCTGATCCTGAATTCCTTGCACACCTAACAGACAACTGTAGTTTTGCCTGAAGAAAACAAGCAAACTAAAAAAGCAACAACAACAACAACAACAAAAGAAAAGAGGCAAACATCTTAAATTTTACCTTTTTTTTTTTTTTTTCACTGTCTATTTACTTTTGTTATGTTGTTACACATTCTTCTCTCTTTCTTAAAAAAAAAAAAAAAAAAAAAAAAAAGTAACCAAAAGAGAACTGAGCTTTCATGGCTTTCATGATATCCCAGTATCCCAGGCCCCAGAGTGAAAACACCAAATTGCTGTTCGAGAGCACAGGCTGTAGAGGGCAATGTCCCTCAGCAAAGTAAGCAAAGTACAGCAAGGGAGTTTTGGGTTTATTGGGAATAGTTGTATACTACTTTTTTTGGGTTGTCAGCTCATTTAGTGGTATTAAGAATGAGAAGTCTGGACTCAATGCTAACAGTTAACAACAATGTCCAGAGATTTAAGGAACACTGGAAAACTATTCTACATGTTTGGTGAGGAAATGAAAACCTACTTCCCTCAACATTTTAAACAAGAGGAAAAGTTGTTGAATTATTGCACCATTTTACTGATAAAATGAAAACCTGGCAGTTTGTTTGGTTTCAACCAAACAAACTCTTTGATTTCAACTCTTTGGTTTCAACCAAAGAGTGGTGAAGTCAAGATTTCCTTCCACTTTGTTGCTAAGTTGGAAAAGAAGAATAGGTAGGGATTCATTTCTTCTTTGATGAAAAAAAAAAGAAAGAAAAAAAAAAAAAAGAAAAAAAAAGAAAAAAAAAGGAAAATGTTAACCAAACTCAGTTTTTCCATGAAAATATCAGCCAGCTGTAATTGACCATAGTGTCCAAAATTACAGAAACACAAAGACTGCTTTTGTCACCAGTCCCTCTAGTCCCTCTACAGAAGCTTAGAGAAGCTCCATGAAATACTGCCAACTACAAGCCTTCAGAAATATGAATCAAATTTCTTTAAATTACAAGACTATCTTTGAAACAAAATATTTTTCAAAAAGTAATAAATAATATAAACTTCTTTGGGCTTAATTTATTTCTCCTTGATATACCATCCTAAGGAAAAGAATTTCCATGTTACAGAATGAAAGCCAAGATTCTTAAATACCCAGTGGACTGCAGGACTGGGAAGGAAGAAGAGGAGGTAAATGACAAAGAATATAACAAAGGAACAGTAAATGGATAGCAGAGGATAACAAGACAGAAAAGTGACTTCAGTTTACAAGAAGTGGAAGATGATTCTCTGTTGCTTTAGGCCACAGAAATGATAAAAATCTCTGAAAGGTCATTCTGGTCCACTATAATGGCCAAATAAAATAAAATAAAATAAAAGATAAAATAAAAAATAAGGGGTTGGACATTGAGCATTTAATTCAAATATATACATACCATAGAACTCCATGCTGTCATTTTCTGACTCAAAAAGACACATGAGCATAGATTTCCTTGTGCATTAACACCAGAGATTACTGAACAAGAAACAGTCTAGCTCCATCTGGAGCTGACAACAGTTTCAAATAAGTACATGGTGTTATGACTAACAAGATAGAATTCTATAAATATCTAATATCTTCTGCAAAGATACTTGAGATTATTCTAAGAAAAACAAATTGGATGAAATAAAAAGACATCACAGGTTGATCATGACCTTTGGTTAATGGTAATAAGAAAAAAGAAAAAAAAAAAAAGGAGAAAATAACTAATGAGAGACATCTTCAAGCTATTCTATGTTTAATCAAGAATCCAAATATTCCAAAAATTTTGCCTAACTACATCCTCAGATACTAATGCAGTACTTATATCCAAAATAACCACATTTTTCTGGTATTCAGCATAACATAAACATACTGACTTAAGCTTTCCCTTCTCTTCCACTTACTCCTCCTCCCTCAATGCTTTTAACACACACTGAATATTATTTTTTCCATTGAGCTCTCTTCTTAACAGTTTCCCTCTCTTCTCAGACATAAATGAGGTGCTGGGCAATGTTCTGACGTCAATGTGGTGATTGCCCAAGGGGGGAAAACAGCATTTTAAAATAGAAGTGGAGACACAGACACATTCATATAGACACCTGTGGGTGCCAATAACACTGATAGACCCAGACTTCTTGGAACCTCTGGCAGACTTGAGATGCCAGATCATTCTCTGAGCCCTGTATGACATTGTTCTCCCTGCATCTTGGCAAAGATTCAGTCACAAAATTCAGGACTGGCATTAGACCTGGAACTTCTCCAAAGATTCCCAGGATTCAGTTGGAATGGCTGAGGTCTGTCTCTAACCACAACTGATTTGAGGGTGTACTGGGTCTGGCTGGGATGGAGTTAACTTTCTCCACAGAAGCCATACTGGGCTGTGCTTTGCACTTGTAGCCAAAACAGTGTTGACCAATGTTTTCCCTATTGCTGAACAGTGCTGGTACACCATCAAGACTATTTCTCCAGCCACCATTCCTAAAAACCACTAGGCTGGGAGTGGGCAAGAGGTAGGGAAAGGACATCACCAAGACAGCTAACCTAAACTGACTGAAAAGATATTCCACACCATATGAACATCACAATGCACAGCAATAAAAGCTGAGGAAGAGGAAAGAGAAGTGCAAGACTCTTCTTATAAGTCTGTCTTCCCAAGTAAACTGAACCTATTGACTTCCTGCTTCCCAAGATGTAGCTGAATATCACTTGCTGATGAGATGTAGAGAATAATTTTCTCTTGCTTCCACACAGCCTTTGCTTGTTTCTGTGGTTGTTGTTATTTTTCTTTAATTAAACTACTCCTAATCTTAACCCATGAGGTTTTTTTCCACCATAATTTCTTCCCCTTTTCTTTTGAGGGGGAAAAGTAAGAGAGCGTGGAGGTGAAGTTTAGCTGTCAATGTGAAACCACCACATGTATATTGCACATATTCTCTTGCTTTCACTTATTATAGATCTCTGGGTAAATAAGAATCCAGGGTTTAATTTCTTTAACATTTCTAATGGAAAATCTTCTTTTAAAAGACTGACACCATCATCAGCTGCCTTGAGTGTGATAAAATATCACAGTTAAAAGAAATATAAAGGAATGGCATCTAAAAATGATTCTCCAGAATTAGGAGGCAAAATACTGGATTTATTTCTTTCATCCATTCCTCTTTTAACCCACAACAAAAATTAATTAATCCTAGCAAAGGTGCAGGGTAGATAGTCAAGGAAATTATAAAATAAAATAAAATAAAATAAAATAAAATAAAATAAAATAAAATAAAATAAAATAAAATAAAATAATTAAAAAAAATAAAACAAAAAAAAGATGCTCAAGAATTTAACTTTAGTCTAGCAAAATGATATCTGTAAAGGGACATAATGACTCTAAAAGAATCAACATATTAACTATCAGATAATTAACACAAAACAAAGGGGAATAAATTTGCCATGAACACATTTAAAATGGAAATTGGAAGTTTTTATTCATCTTTCAAGAGAAGTTCTGGTACAGTGTTCTAATAAAGGGAAATATATATATAATTTTTAATAGAGTTTTTGAGACTTTTATGCATGAATTCTAAAACAAACAAACAAACAACAGGAGGTGGTTCTCTGAGCAACAAGGAGAAAATTGTTGGAGCTCTTTGCCAAAGGATGTTAAAGATCAAAAAAAAAAATACATGACTTCAGAAGAAAAATAGTAAAATACTTGGAATAGAAATCCACTTAAGGTTTCTAAGCAGATAAACAACATGATGGAGAAAGCACACTCTTCTTTCAAAGCCTGAAGATTTACTCCATAGAGATATTACTTGAGAAAATTCTGTACCAGAGACTTTATGCAAAAAATCACACCTCTAATTTTAAGCTAATCCTAGCAGAGCTGTAGATCAAGCTATGTGCAAGTTATTCTGTACTCTAAGGAAGATGTAGAGGAAAGACCAAATGACCTTTATCAGAGTTAGTTTTCTGTGGGCCACTCTGCACTGTTCTGGAACTTGTGTCCCTAATTGCTCTATTGGGCTAGTGTTCATCTGTTTCCAAAGAAACCTCATTCTCCAAAATAGATAAAACCTTAAATCTAAAACACTCACAGGAATTAGATGTTGCTTGAGAGTAAATCAGTCTTTAAGAATTAGATGTATAGTATCCACCTTAGTTAGGACAGAGGCAGCCTGAAACGAAGCCTTAAACTCTTTATAATGTCTTTCTTCCTCTTGCAAATTTAAAATTGAGCCATCTGTATTAGCTGTCCATGTCCATGTTTTGGTAATGCAGGGGAGTTGCAGGAGCAGCCTCTCTGAGGAGAGGCCGGGGGATGCCCTGTGCTGGACACAGTGAGCTCCAGCCTGTTCCAGCTGGCTCCAATAGACACACCACAGGACACAGCTGAGCGTAGCAGCTCTGCTGGGTCAAGCAGGTGGTGCCTCTTGAAGTACATATTTAACAAAGGGCAAAACACTGCCCAGGCAGTGATGAAAATTATTATGAGAAACAGCCATGTGAACACCAAGGTCAGAGAAGGAAGAATTACAGCAGGTGCTCCAAGCACTGGAGTAGATTCCCCTGCAGCCTCTGGAGGACCCAGTGCCCCAGCAGGTGGTTATTCCCTGGAAGAGCTGGAGCCCATAGAGAGCCCATGCAGTAGCAGCCACCTGATAAAAACTGCAGCCCGTGGAAAAATTTTTTAGCCAAAAATAAATTTTTAGCTAATCCAATTCTTCTATTTTTATTCATCTTTTCTAACATTTTAGTTCCTTCTTCCAAGTTTTTAGGAAGTATGATTTTCACAGAATCACAGAATTGTAGGGGTTGGAAGGGACCTCAAAAGATCATCGGGTCCAACTCCCTCAGATCTCTGGATGGCATTCCTAAGCAGTTGGTTAACCTTGGACAATACCTGAAGCACACTCAGGAGATATTACAATAAGAACAGGCTGGTCTGAACATCCCCAGGATATTCAAAGACCTGAAGAGCTGTCGTAACTAGCCTGGAGGAGAAGAGGTGGGTGAAGGAGAAAGGCAGAGTGAACAAGTGGGAAAAAACATCTCTGCCTGTCCCCTGCATGATTGGCTCCCTGAAGAAAAAAGGCCCTTGAAATCCTCTCCTGAGATAGCCTATGCCAAGGATGCATGGAGCATCTGGGCCAGTCCCAGTAGGATGCTTTTGCCACTCATTCCCAATTAGGCTCAGGCCGGTATAGGCCTCTGGTACTTCTTGATGCCCTTATGATATCTTCCCCTTTGTCTTCCCGTTCTTCTGATGATCCAGCCACTTTGAAGTAGCCTATCTCATCTTCTTCTTCCTTCTCAGACTGAGTAGGAGTTCCTCTGCTTTCTTAACAACCTGATTTTCTTATCCCTTTTTACAAAGGGGCATGATGTTTCCCTTTTTCAACTCACCAGGAACATTGCCTGACTGCCAGGACTTTTCAACTAGGTTGGAGACAGGCTTGGCAGCTACATCAGTCGGTTCCCTCCACACCCTGGGATTCATGCATCAGGTCCCAGGGACCTGTACTTGTTGTTTAGATTCATCAGGTGGTCTCAAACCTGCTCTTCACTTACAGTGGGTGGGACTCCTCCTGTCACCCCAGTGCAGCAGCCCAAAGGAAGCTGGGTCCTCTCTTGTGCTTTTCCTCAAGGCTCTGTGCAGAAGGGATGCTACCTCTGGCACAAGGGCTGGGAGATGGGTGTACTGGGTGTGGCTGGGATGTTAACTTTCCCTGCAGCAGACCATACAGTGCTGTACTCTGCACTTGTAGCTAGAACAGGAGTGGCATCACACCAGTGTTGTGTCTGCTGCTGAGCAGTGCTGGCACTGCATCAGGACTCTCTCTAACCCTCCTAAGGGGTGGGCAAAAAATTAAGAAGAGAAACATCACCAGGGCAGCTGACCTAAACTAACCAAAGGGATATCCCATATCATATGATGTCACACTCAGCAATAAAAGGTGGAAAAAGGAAGAAGACAGGAGGGGTGGGCTCTCGTGAAAATGTCAGTCCTCCTCCCGAACACTGGCTACATGCGCTGAGGCCCTGCTTCAAGGACATGGTCAAGCATTGCTCATTTGTGGGAAGCAGAGAGTAATTTCTTTCCTCTGCACTTCCACATAGCCTTTATTTGTTTTGTTTTTGTTTGTTTTTTTTTTTTTTTTTCCCTTTCCCCCTCCCTTTTCCCCTTTCCCTTTTTTTTTACCCCTTTAGTTAAATTGTTTAGTTAATAATAATCTTTCCTTAATAATTATTATTATTACTATTATTTTTCCCTTGAATTAAATTATCCTTTAAATTATCCTATTAAATTATCCAAGGCACTCTTTGAGTGCCTTGCCTCTACCCATGACACTTCTTATCAGCTGCCGTCTTTCTTGGTGCTTACTGGGACTGCATTGCTATCCTCTCACACCAGAGAGGGCTGCCTCTCACTTTCCTGCTTCTGGTCTTCTTTCTGCCATGGACGCTGGCTGTCAGAGGGTCTAGAAGCTCAGCGAGTAGTTGGCCAGCGACAGGGGGGCTTTTTTATAGGGCCCGCAGCAAAGGCGGGGCAGTGGTGGCTGATGTGACCGCAGCAAGCCTCTGTGATGGAGTGGCCCATGCATGGCCAAATATGAGCAGCTGTGTTGGGAGAGGCCTGGAAGATGCACTCACATGGAGGAAGAGGGAGGGTTGTGAGGGCTGAGGGACCTTTTCTGAGCTGGCTTCGCCAGGCAATTTGGCTTGCCAGAGAGAAAGGTCACAGGACTACCCTGCAACTCCCATCCTGTTCCCTGGGTTTATTTTTAACACTGTTTTTTAGGTAATTTTGTTATATTCTTTATGGAAAAGAAGAGAAGCAAGGTGCATCTTCAGCCCTAATTCCCATGTGTACTTGTGCTCTGAGTGAAGAATTTCTTCACCACATCATAGCTAATCTAAATCTCCCCTCCATTTGCTCAAAGACATTATCCCTTATTCCATGGCTACACCCTTGACACCCTGACAGAGTCCCTCTCTGGCTTTCTTGTAGGCCACATTTACGGGTTGAGTTAGGTGGCAAAACTGCAGGACCTAGCAAATCACAGCAAATCTACCTTGGTCCACATGTTCCACATGACCTTTTCCAGCTCAGGCTCTAGCCTCTGGTTAGTGTAACACAGAGTCATGGAAACATTAAGGTTGGAAAAGACCTCCAAGATCATCTGGTCCAACCATCACCCTGCTACCAATGTCACCCACTAAACTGTGTCCCTACACACCAGATCTAACCTTTCCTTGAACACCCCCAGGGACGGTGATGCCACCACTTCCCTGGGCAACCTGTTCCAATGCCTGACTGCTCTTTCTGAGAAGAAGGGTCTCCTAATGATTCAAATTGTTGAAGAGCAGTGCTTACACTGAGTCAAGGACTTGTCAGCTTCTCACACTTCCCTGCCAGCAACGAGGCTGGGCGTGCAGAAGGAGCTGGGAGGGGACAGAAGCAGGACAGCTGACCCCAACTGTCCAAAGGCGTATTCCGTACCATATGGTGTCATGCTGGACAAGTACTGTGCAGTGGCTGGCTGGGGGACAGCAAGGGTACCTGCTGCTCGGGGACACTTTTTAATGTGTAGAATCTAAAAAACAAGATAAAACAGGATCTTGAACACAGTCTGGGTTTCTCATTGTAATTAGTTAACACAATGTAAGCATCATAAGCCAAAATCTTTGGATTACAGCTTCAAACTTTTAAACTCAATATTGATTACCTACTGCTGCCATCACTGATAGAGGTATTAGGCACACACCACAGGAATTTGTGTATCTGTCAAATGAACAAACACATGAAAAATAATTTGTAGGTGTTGCACCAAGCCAGAGGCCTTTAAGTAACAGTCTAAAGTAACAGGGAAGCTGCAGAGATAGCAATGTTCCCTTGCAATGTTCCACTTTGCACTCATAGTTTAGGTATTAGAAATTCCTGGAATAACCTTTCTTCCTCCATACAAGCTAAAGAAAGAGATATTTTTCTATCCATTTTGAGACCTTGAATCAGCTACAGTTTTGATATTTTCCATGAAGGCTGTTAACGGAAATACCAGAACACTTTTGAATATGTAATGCTATTCATTATTAGAAGGTAAACTTCTAAAATAGTGAAGACTCAAACCTGTGGATGGATTAAAATAAAAGATTTTATAAACATCTCCTTACCCTGAGTCCCTGCAAAGTCAAATTATTTTCTCACTTTCAGTCTAACACCTTTCTGTAGTTTCTAAAGGTCAAGCAAATCACATTTAGTCACCTCTGAGCCTTAAAAATAAAATAAAATAAAAATTATATATCTATATTTAAAAAAAAAAAAAAAAGATAAATAAAAACAAAAACAACTCATTTCTGTCCTTTTGGAATTCTGACCACATGTTGACTAAGGCAATCTGGTAGCTGTCATCTCTGCTGATATGCTCTGAATATCTTTCTAACAGTGCATCATGAAGCAAACAACAAAGTAGTAATACTATCCAGCACACCTTATTTGTTTAAAAATCCCAAACACTCATCTCATGTGACACGGATTCCTTTGCAAATCCTTTGCGGATTCCTTTGTGTGTGCGTGCGCACACACAAACACACACACAAAAAGGGGGGAGCCTACTCTCAGTTTAGGCAATCACTAAAAAGTACATCTGATACTTTATAAAAAAAAATGTATTTGGGGTGACTCATGCAGCTGAAGTGAAGTATCAGTGCCTAAAACCATTTGTGTGTCAGAGGAATAGCACTGGGCAAAATTTCTATGCAGTTCTTGTCTTAACTGGTGCCATTTCAGTATGTGGTATCAGAACATGTGTTAGCAAGAATTTCCAGGCATGCTATTAATCTTACAGTCTACGTGCAATTCAGGCTTCTTTTCTCAATCCAGCTTTCCAGTGACATTTTTACAGAATCACTGAGTGGCTGAGGTCATCTATTCCAACCCCCCTGCTCAAGCAGGGACACCCAGAGCAGGGTGCCCAGGATCGTGTCCAAGTGGCCTTTGAAGATCTCCAAAGAGAGACTCCACAACATCTGTGGGAAACGTGTGCTAGTGCACTAGTGCTCACTCACCTGCATATTGAAGTGTTTACGGATGTTTAGGAAGAACCCCTTGTGTTGCAGTTTGTGTCCACTGCCTTTTGTTCTGTCACTGGGACCACTGAAAACAGCTTGGCTCTATCTTCACAGCACTTCACCTCCAGGTATTTATATATGTTGATAAGATCTCTCGCAGACTTTCTCTTTACTAGGCTAAAAAGTAAGTTCTCTCAGCCTTTCCTCACAGAGAGATGCTCCACTCCCTTAAACAACTTGGTGGTCTTGTGTTGGACTCTCTCCTGTATGCCCATATCTCTTCTCTACTGGGGAGCCCAGAACTGGACACACTACTCCAGGTGTGGCCTCACCAATGCTGAATAGAGGGGAAGGATCCCTTGATCTTTTGGCATTACTGTTCCTGATACATTTAAAAATACTAATGGACATCTGTGCAAGGGCACATTGCTGACTCATGTTCAAAATTTTACTTCACACTCCTTGATTAAATGAATTTCAGTCTGTAATACCAAGAACCTCTAGAAATGCTGTCCTACCAGTTCTACTTTATTGTAATCCTGATACTCAATTGGACTGTAGATTCTTGGGAAAACAGCTAGTATGCATGGCACAGTAAAGTCAAACTTTGGTTTCTGTGACTATAGTAAAATAAAATAAATACATTAATTAATTAATTAAAAACAAACAAACAAAAAAAAAAACACCTTCCAGTATTGAGTATACTTCTGTATTTGTCTGATTGCAGTTATTATATGGAGAAGTATGGGTTAATACTGAAGAAACTAAACTGTTATCAGTAACTTTTGATAAAAAGAAATCAGTATTTTGGATGTACAGTTTCAAATTCATTGGATATTTTATCTTTCTTAATTACTCTTTTTTTTTTTTCTATTTCACAAGACTAGAAATTTTATTTAAGATGAAGGAAGTCAAGAAAACACAATTCACTGTTTTTTCAGCTTAGCTACCAGAAGAAATAATGTTGTACTACCTCATTAATTTCAATACATAGTTTCCAAATGGGTAAAACCTAGGACAATGCTCTTACAGTGAAATGAAGGAGTGCTGTTATCATCATGTACAAGGGTTTGAATAGGCTGGGCAATACACACATACACACTCACACTCACAACACTTACAAAGATTATTCTATCTTTATCATGTTGTAACTTTAAGCCTTTGTTATATTTTGAAAAAAAAAACAATAGGTGGACATGTTCAATAGGCAGTGTTTGTCAATGTGCCATAAAATCATCTTACCTTACAATGTGCCATAATATCATCTTTACTTACAAATAAGTGGAGATTTTTAGGTAAAAATCACTGATAACTAAAGTCCTAAGTGTAAGTCTGAATAGTGTTGTGTGTTATATTTATTTCTAGTCATCTGATATAAATCTACTAGACTTTGTAGAAATGTCTGAACAAAGCATTTGCTAATCCCATAAGGAAATGGGAGATGAATGAATCTGTTCAAGGGTACTGCCATTACCATAGAGGAAATATACCCTAATACCCTGATGTGTTCCTAGTGGTGGTCTAGCTCATATGTTGTTCCAGTATGCCTTTTGCTGATATTTAAATTTTAAATGGATCATAAATCAATGTTTTGTTTGCCTGGAAAAAAATAATAATGAAAACAATGAAAGGAATATTAAATCTGTTGTAATCTGTTGTTACTGAGCAGTAATCTGTTGTTACTGAGCAGGTTGCTAAAGATAATGAAGAATTCTTTCTTGGCATTTCAGTTCAGTCTGTGATTGTGTATAAATTCAAACTTCCTTTGGTTAAGTATTTAAAGAAAACATTTCAAGTTGTATAGTACAATAAATATTAGTAAGCAAAGTGATAATATTTACAAGATAACCTGATGTGATTTATTTTTTTTTTAATTTGAAATAATGAAGGGATCATCTAAAATAATTATACTTGTTACAATGTATTTAAGAACTGCAGGAAAAATCAGTCAGCTATCTTTGTGTTTTTTCACCTTTAACATATTACAAATTTGTACTTCTTGATTAGCTGCTCAAATGTTTCCCAAAACAATTAACCAATTTTTGTATTGGCTTTAAGAAATATTTGAATACATTCCTTCACTTTTCATTCTCCAATTTGTAAGTTTAATGACACACCACCAAATGTAGAATTCAAGCTATTCCTTTTCCATTTCACTAACATAGCTGTTAATACAACATCAGTAGCATAGCTGAAGATTAATTTTTTACACTCTAGTGTATGTCATAGACAAATTGATTTTGTGACAGAAAAGTATTCTTCAACATAATTTGGCAAAGCCACACAAAACTGTATATTCTTAGTAACATGGCTACAGTATTTCGTGCTGTGTACCTACCACATATCTTGATGCTGTCTTAACAATCCCTCAAAATACTTCAGTTTTATATTTCATGGAGTTTGTAATCCTCCCTGTTCTCCTCCAGAGTTTCAGATGATGAGTTATTTTTATGAACAATTTATGATTATTTTTAGCCTATTTAAAGTGTATTTCAATTATTTTAAAGAGGTAGCACTTTCTATATGCAAGCCTGATACATGACAGAACACCAGTTTTATAGGCTCCAGTTTTATTTGGTTTATTGGAAGTAGATTTTGTCAATTACCAGGATGACCTCATGATAATATTTTTTATTTCAAAGCAGTTGTTGAAAAATCTTACATGATGGCCTTTCATGGTCTTAGTTAAAAGACTCCTACTATTTTTAAGAGAGGATGACAGATTTCAACTACTGCATAGTAGATTATTTTGTTAGCTATTTGATTTTCATGAAAAATCATCATCATCATTTGCTGAGGCGATCGGCTCCGGGGCAGACGTGTTCTGCAGCGGAGCAGGGGACTGAGGCAGGCAGGGCTTTTTGTCCGGCATCGAGGCCACTCAGGGGAGCCGCCGGGACCCGACTGTCCTCGCGAGGGAGGCTGACGAGGCGAGGGCGGAGCCAGCAACCTCAGTGGCGGGCTATTTAAATCAGGCGTTGCCACCGTTTTAGAGCCATTTGCTGAGGCAATTGGCTCCGGGGCAGACGTGTTCTGCAGCAGAGCAGGGGACTGAGGCGGGCAGGGCTTTTTGTCCGGCATCGAGGCCACTCGGGGGAGCCGCCGGGACCCGGCTGTCCTCGCGAGGGAGGCTGACGAGGCGAGGGCGGAGCCAGCAGCGCCCCCTCCCAGGCTGTTTAAAAGTTGCCGCTAGGGAGCGCGAGCGACCAGGAGCGCGGCGAACAGGACAGGCAAACAGGGCGTGGCACGTCGAAGGGCGTGGCAGTTTGCGCGGCAGTTCACGCGGGCAGGGTGAGCAGGGGGCCCATCGTCGCTTTGTTGCAGCTGCCTCTCCCTTCGGTGCTTGTAACCTGCTTGCGTAGAACCTGACCATGGTATCGACCAGGCAGAAAACCATGGCCTCAGCATCTCGTGCGGCATCTCCAGCCACGGTCACAAGTGTGGCTACTCAGACGGAGGGCTCGGGGAAACACGCAGCCGTCCAGGTCCTGGGCTGCAGAGTGTGCCCCAGCCTTCTGTCGGTCTCCGACAGCAGTGGTGGGTATGCCTGTGGGAGGTGTGCCCAAGTTGAAGAACTGCTCAGCCAGGTAGCGGAGCTCCGTGAGGAGGTGAACAGGCTCAGGAGCATCAGGGAATCAGAGAGGGAAATTGACTGGTGGAGGTGCGCTCTACCCTCTCTGAGGCAGGCTCACGAGACTGCCACAGCACAAGCGTCTCCTGTTACGCAGAAGACGGAGGTTCCCTCCTCCTGCCAGGCAGCGGGAGGAGACCTAGATCAAGGGGGGGAATGGAGGCAGGTGCCTATTCGGGGTGGTAGGCGAGCCCTCTCTCTGCCCACCTCACCTTCTCATCTACCCTTAAATAATCGATATGAAGGACTAGAGCAAGACAATCTAAATGACAAAGTAGACAAAAACCCATCCCAGTTGGAGGGGGCGCCTAAGACAATGCGACCTACACGTCGCATTGCCACATCATCCTTCAAAAAAGAAAGAAGGGCTATTGTTATGGGGGGCTCCCTCCTGAAAGGGACAGAGGGACAGATATGCCGACCGGACCCAACCCGCAGAGAAGTCTGTTGCCTCCCTGGGGCTCGGGTGAGAGACTTTGCCAAGAAAGTCAAGTGCCTGGTACGGCCCACTGACTACTACCCGCTACTGGTCTTTCAGGCTGGTAGCGATGAAGTAGCAACGAGAAGTCCGAAGGCGATCAAAAGAGACTTTAGGGATTTGGGGCGACTACTTAGAGGATCAGGGGCGCAAGTGGTGTTTGCCTCTGTCCTTCCGATAGGGAGGATCGAAGCTGAAAGGCATGCTGTTCACATAGACTCGTGACTTTGAGACTGGTGTGACCGGCAGAATTTCGGTTTCTTTGATCACGGGAAGGTCTATGCTACACCGGGCCTGATGGCACCGGATGGGATGCGCCTCTCTCGGAGAGGGGTAAGGATCTTTGGTCAGGAGTTGGCAGGGCTGATAGATAGGGCTTTAAACTAGAGTCGAAGGGGGAAGGGGCTAAAACCAGGCACACCGGTGAAGACCTAAGGGATGGTACGCTAGAATCAGAGGGGCTGTGTGCCAGTGAGGTCCTTCGGTCAGATCCACAAGGTGCTGAGTGTAAGGAGACGCACTTGAAATGCTTTTACACAAACGCACGCAGTATGAGGAATAAAATAGATGAGCTAGAAGTCCTGGCCCAGTCCTGCAACTATGACATCATCGGCATAAGCGAAACCTGGTGGGATGAGTCCTGTGACTGGGGTGTTGTGATAGATGGTTACAGGCTCTTCAGGAGGGACAGGCAGGGTAGGCGAGGTGGTGGGGTGGCGATGTATGTGAAGCAGGGGCTGGACTGTGTGGAACTTCAGGTCGGCGATGGCAAAGTTGAGAGCCTCTGGGTAAGGATCAAGGGACGAACGAAAAAAGGGATGTCGTTGTGGGAGTCTATTACAGACCGCCTGGCCAGGACGATAGTGCCGATAAATTATTCTTTACAGAACTAAGAGAGGCCTCGAGATTAACTCCCCTTGTCCTTATGGGGGACTTCAACTTGCCGGACGTTAACTGGGAGTGCCACACGGCTGACACGAGCAAGTCTAGGAGGTTCATGAAGCACCTAGATGATAACTTCTTGGTGCAGGTGCTAACGGAGCCAACTAGGAAAGGTGCCCTCCTAGACCTGTTGCTAGAAAACAGAGAGGGTCTGGTGGGAGATGTGGTGATTGGTGGCCGCCTCGGTCATAGCGACCATGAAGTGGTTGAGTTCAAAATTTATGGTGACAGAAGGAAAAGTGCCACCAAAACCTCATCCCTAGATATGGGGAAAGCGGACTTCAGGCTGCTCAGGGAACTAGTCAGCAAGGTCCCCTGGGAAACTGCTCTTGAAGGCCTCGATGTCCACCAGTGCTGGTCACTCTTTAAGCGATGCCTCCTAGAAGCACAAGATCAGGCAATTCCTAAATATCGCAAGTCAGGCAGGCGGGGCAGGAGGCCGGCGTGGCTGACCAGGAACATTCTAATGGAGATTAGGCGGAAACAGAGAGTGTTTCGCTACTGGAAGGAGGGCCAGGTGTCATGGAAAGAATACAGGGATGCTGTTCGTGTTTGTAGGGAGAAAGTTTGTGTGGCCAAAGCACAGCTAGAGTTGAAGCTGGCTGTGTCTGTGAGAGAAAATAAAAAGGGTTTTTTTAGATATGTAAATGGAAAAAGGAGAACTAAAGAATACATAGGGCCGCTCCATGATAGGGAAGGTCTCCTCACAGATGATGACATAGGCAAAGCAGAGACGCTTAACGCCTTCTTTGCCTCTGTCTTCAATGCCGATGATGGGCTTCGGGACCCAGGGTGCCCTGAGCTGGAGGGCCGGGACGGTGGTGATGACAAACTCCCAACTGACCCTGAACGTGTGCGGGATTTGCTACTCCACCTGGATCCCTACAAGTCCATGGGTCCGGATGGGATTCATCCCCGGGTGCTGAAAGAGCTGGCGGATGTCATCGCGGAACCTCTTTCAATCATTTTTCAACGATCCTGGGAATTTGGAGAGGTCCCGGTAGACTGGAAGCTGGCAAATGTTGTGCCAATTTTCAAGAAGGGTCAGAAAGAAGACCCTAGCAATTACAGGCCTGTCAGTCTCACGTCAGTGCCTGGTAAAATCATGGAGAAGTTGGTTCTCGGACTTATTGAGGCGCACCTGGGGGACAAAGCAGTCATTGGTCCAAGCCAGCATGGGTTTGTGAAGGGTAGGTCCTGCCTAACTAACCTGATTTCCTTTTATGATAAGATCACCCGTATGGTGGACCAAGGGAAACCAGCTGATGTGATTTTTTTGGACTTCAGCAAGGCTTTTGACACGGTTTCCCATAGGATCCTACTGGACAAAATGTCCACCATACAGCTAAATAAAAACATCATACGACAGGTGAGCAATTGGCTAACGGGCAGGGCCCAAAGGGTTATGGTAAATGGGGCTGTGTCAGGCTGGCGGGCGGTCACCAGTGGGGTCCCTCAAGGCTCCATTTTAGGGCCGGTACTTTTCAATATTTTTATAAACGATCTGGATGTAGGAATAGAGGGTATTTTGAGCAAGTTTGCTGATGACACCAAACTTGGAGGAGTTGTGGACTCGAATGAGGGCGTAAAGGCCTTACAGAGGGATCTGGACAGGTTGGAGAGCTGGGCGATCACCAACCGCATGAAGTTCAATAAGAGCAAGTGCCAGGTCCTGCACCTGGGACGGGGAAACCCTGGCTGCATGTACAGACTGGGTGATGAGATGCTGGAGAGCAGCCTAGAAGAGAGGGATCTGGGGGTCGTGGCAGACAGCAAGTTGAATATGAGCCAGCAGTGTGCCCTGGCAGCTAGGAGGGCCAATCGTGTCCTGGGGTGCATCAAGCACGGCATCGCTAGTAGGTCAAGGGAGGTGATTGTCCCGCTCTACTCTGCGCTGGTGCGGCCTCACCTCGAGTACTGTGTGCAGTTCTGGGCACCACAGTATAAAAAGGACATGAAACTGTTGGAGAGTGTCCAGAGGAGGGCTACGAAGATGGTGAAAGGCCTGGAGGGGAAGACGTACGAAGAACGGCTGAGGTCACTGGGCCTGTTCAGCCTGGAGAAGAGGAGGCTGAGGGGAGACCTCATCACAGTCTACAACTTCCTTGTAAGGGGGTGTCGAGAGGCAGGAGACCTTTTCTCCATTAACACTTGTGACAGGACCCGCGGGAACGGGGTTAAGCTGAGGCAGGGGAAATTTAGGCTGGACGTCAGGAGGGGGTTCTTCACAGAGAGGGTGGTTGCACACTGGAACAGGCTCCCCAGGGAAGTGGTCACTGCACCGAGCCTGTCTGAATTTAAGAAGAGATTGGACTGTGCACTTAGGCACATGGTCTGAACTTTTGATTAGACCTGTGCGGTGTCAAGAGTTGGACTTGATGATCCTTAAGGGTCCCTTCCAACTCAGGATATTCTATGATTCTATGATTCTATGATCTACCTACCCCATGTGAAATAATAAAGATTAGATTATGGGCTAACAAACCACACTTCAATGGTAAAAAAAAAAAAAAAAAAAAAAAACTTTACTCATATTATAATTTCTTTAAGACATTTGGCAAAATAATTGGAACAGCAGATACAATATGCCTAGCTATCAATATATATTGTAAGGTTACATATATCTCAGCCACCAATACAAATTTAAACCATATGTATTGTTTCACATCCATCTTATACATCCATGTTGTAAGGAATCTTATATAACCATGTTGTAAGGAATGGTCTAATAACTTGAGAGAAAATATGCAAATAATTCCAGAGACAAACAAAGTCCACAAAGTCCTAATAATTTGTTATGGTACATTTACCGTTCTTCCTTCACCTATGTTGTCCCTGAGACCAAGATAAGAAATGAAATATATCCAAGAATTTAATTTACTCAAGCAGTTATGAAAATGGTGACAGTGAAAAGACCATCAGTGCTTCTGCTGACCTCTACTTTTTCTGGATAATAAACATGAACTTAGAGCATCTCAGAGCCATACCAAAATACTTAAAATATATTTTCCTTCTTATAGTCAGAAGTTTACTAGTTTTCGTGAGGCAAACAGTAATTCAACTAAGACAAATTTAGTAGCAGATCAAATCTGGAAAACTTTTTGATACTAATGTCTCATTTCAAAGATCTGTATCTGATCTGTGTCCATGGATCAAGCTATATCATGATAACTATTTTTCTACTTACGAAAGGAGAAAAACATTCAGAGAAGATGGATCTTAGATAAGAAATCCACTCTTACAAAAGATACAAACTTCAGAAGGAACTGGGAAAAAAAAAAAAAAAAAAAAAAAAAGAATTTCTCTATTTCAGGCTTCACAGATAACTTTTTACTTCCATATAATAACATCTTTTAAGATAGGACATTTTTTTTTATTATTATTATTATTTTTGTCTGTTTAGATTGTGGAATTATATTTGAAGTATTCAGATACTTTACCGATTGGGGCCAGACAGGTGAAGTTATTAAACAAATATAGCAGATAGAAGGACAAACACAAACAGAAAAATGTTTGGCTGTATCTGTGCTCCCATTAATTGGATGTCATTCCAGGAAAAACTTCTATCAGCCTCTGACAGTGACTCTCAAACCATACTGTGCTCTGAAGCATTTAGGTTTTAATAGAATGCTATCCAAACTCCAAGTTAAAAAGTGTGCAACTAATCTTCCAAACTGTTTAATTCTCATTGATTAATTGTTGGAGCAAATCACAATCACATTATAAAATGGCACATTCACACATATCATATTTTGTATGTAGTCTGAACCAGCTGCTGTGTGTTTTTTTTTTTTTTTTTTTCATTAAAATGGCAGTAGTTTTTAAAATCTGCTTCTCTTTTCATCATTGTGAAATGAAAAATAATCTTTGAAAACTAAAAAAGGTATTATACCCAATCTTCCCAAAGGAGATATGTCAGATCAGTGAAATTATACAGTAAGTTTTATGTGATAGAAATGCTGAGCAGGAAAATCAGTAAAGGGTGAAGAGGTTCTTTATAACTTTTTTGAAAATGTATGGAATTCATGTGTCAGGCTGTACCTTGCCTCCTGTCTGAGAAATTCAAGCCGCAGTCTGAGTAATAATTTTCCTTTCCATTTAGATGTACTCTGTTACCCTGAAGTAAAATATTCTGAAATAAGACTGCATTACCCTTACCATTGTTATGATCTGTGTCCATCTCTGAACAGCAAGATTGTCAGGCAACATTACGCATTCAGCATTATAAATAGAATTGATGACCTCCAGCCTCAAGTGCACAGACTTCTACCAATAAGCCAAAGAAGTAGCTTAGGAAACAAAAACAAATTTCATACATACCAAATCACAGTGTTACATAAAGTGTAGACAGAGAAGAGAAAATGTCTAGCTCAAGATAATTAAATTAGAAATACCAGTTCCTCATCCAAAACCCAGTGGAATCTACTAAACACTAATATACTTTTTACTGTCGTGGTCCTCAGACTGTGATCTTGCACAGTCAGAAGGTAAGGCAGTATACTCAAATGAACAACTTCCATGGAAAACTAAGTTATGAGATATTTTTATTTATTTATTTATTTATTTATATTTGTGAAATAAGCTAAATTTAGTTATTCTTTGGACAGAAAAACAGGGCATGTAATTCTTCTCTTTTCTGAGACTCCTTTAGCTTGGGAATGCAAATGGTCTATGAAGAATACCAAATTTATTTGTTTGCTGTTTTATTTTTGTTGTTTGTTTTTTTTTTTTTTTTTGTTGCTGTTGTTGTTTGTTTGTTTGTTTGTTTGTTTTAAAGAGCAGCCTGCAATATGCCCTACTCAAACTGTGAGTAAGGATCATAAGCAACCAAAACAGCAGCAAACAATGGTTTTGCAGTCTGCTGACACTTCTCTTCTAATAGTTTAGAAAGTACCTTATTGCTAGACAAGCTTCCTTCACGGAAGAACAATTCAATATTCAGTTTTTCAAGGAATAACAGTTCAATAATTAATTTTTCTTTTGGGGTTAACTGGTTAACAGTTTTCTTTTTCTTTGTTCACTTCCTCATCATTGAATCTTCAGTCATTCACTTTTTATTTTATTTTTATTTATTTATTTATTTATTGGTACTATTCTGCTGATTCATGTATTTAGACAGACTACAAGTGACTTGTAGATGAATTCAGGAGACCTAGTCTTAATCTCATACTTTCTAGAAATATTTTGGCAATATATTTGTATGTACCTTAGTTTCCACAACTCCCAAAAGGAAATAATAAGTGTTCAGGTGCATGGTGTAAATGAATTGGGGCCATGATATAGCCAAATGTCTTAAATGAAGCTTTATACAGTGACATGAGTACAGAATTAGTTTTCCATACACTGCAGTGTCCAATATTCAGGTCAGCACTGAGAAAATGATTTCAGTGTTCTTGGACACGAAAATATAATTGAGGACAGAAGCAATAAAAATACTCCAAAGTGGAACACAAAGCTCTGTGTTAAAAATCAAGCCAAATATTTCTACTTGTATCCAAAGCATCTTTAAAAATACATATAAAATAGAGCCAAGTCTTATGTTTTTACAAGAAAAAAAAAAATCATGGTAATCGCTAGCAACCTGGAAAGGAAGTTGAGGAATAAATCAGTTTGTCAGCCAGGTGGCCCTTAGTGAGTTTTCCTGAGGCCAAGGATGCATATGGCCCATTTTGTTCATAACCCTGTCTGCTGAAGCAGAACTGCAATCCAAGTAGCAACAAGGTCATTGAAGGTTATTTGTCACTTTTCCTAATGAGCTGTTCAGACTTTTCGGCATTCATATGCAATGTCAGTCACTGATTCAATTCTCCTAGATTACATTTTGATACAATTGATAGTCTCACCTAAGTTGAAATGCCTTGTCCATCTGTACACTTTTCTTATGTTCATTCTTTCTTCCCTGCAACACATACAACTGGCATATGCTTATGCATCCAGAAGTAGCACCAACTACATCTGTCCAGAGGAGAAATATTGTTACCCCACGAGAAATACCCGCACCTCACTGTACATGTAAGTTATTTTCAGTCCTCTCTTTAACCTGAAACAATTCTCTCCATCCTCTAATATATGCAAGTACCCCTATAATGAAAGTATCTTTAACAATCTCCATGCTTGATCTTAAACAGTTAACAAAACAAATTAGTGACATAATCTTCAAAATGATGTTTGAATATAGTTAGGCAAATTCCTGCTAACTATTATGTGTAGTTATGCTTAACTGTGCTTCAGATTGGAAACCTGCCATTTAAAAGTTAAGAAATGCCAAAATTAATGTTGCTCCAACAACTTCAGTTATTTTCCTAATATATTTGGATATGATAAATTAGTTAACTACATAATTGCTTACTTTTTTTTTTTTTTTTTTTTCCCCTCCATTGGCCCTCTACCTCACCCCAGAAACAGCTGAACTTTATCTTCTTTAGTCTGTATGACTCCAGGCAATGTTTATTATATAATGTCTACACAGTGTATGGAGGCATATTGGGATTACACCAAAAGTAGTAACTCTGATGGTGCCAAAGTAAGTAAGTAAGTAAGTCTGTTTTTTCAGAGTAATGCAAATTCTTCTTCTTTTTTTTTTTTTTTTTTTTTTTAGTAGAATATCTATTAACTTCAGCTACAACTTTGAATATTCAGTTCTTCTGAAAATCATAACCTGAGTGTTTCAAGTTGAAATAACCAACAATGAAGGACTCAAAGATCTAGATTCACAAAAAGTTTAAGGTGTCCGGTTGTTATTCCAGGCACTTACATCTGCCATTTGAAAACAATCAGCACAAATTGCTGCTTAGCTATGGCTTAGTTCCAATGTGCTCATGTTAAAGCTTGTAACTCCACAGTCAAATTGATGAAAACCTCTTTTAGACTTAAATACAGACATAGAGATGATAGTCTTTTAGAATGCAAGATGTACCTTCCTTAAAAATTCATTAGTATTCAGAAAGATCATCTACAAGAGAAAAAACATTCAACTGAGTTATGACACAATTTGAAAACAAAGTTTCCAATTGCTTCTGCAAACCTTTCTCTAAAAAATCAGTAAAAACATATAGCTGTCAATGAAAATAAGCAAAGAAGCAAAACATAAGGTGACAAAAAAAATGCATTGACTTTTTTCTTTATTTTTTTTTTCTATAAAAAGTTTCATGATCAATGAATCAGTTAATTTATTCAGTAACTTTTGTGTTCACTTAAATATCTTTTTCTTCTAAATAACTTCTGTATATTGCTTACTTTTCTTTTTCCTTTCTCATAATCATGCCAGTTCTTTGTTTTGACAAAGAAAATGCAAACATAGAGAACAACTGTCTGTATTGTAAGCCTATAAGATATGTAGATAGGAGAAAAACATTATCAGAAGTTAAACCTAAATGTCAAATATGAATAATCCTGCTCCTGAAACAAAATAAACTTTGGATAACCCACAAAACATACAGATTGGCTTCCATTTTTTAAAAAAAAAGCACAAACACAGAAGGTATTTTCACAGTCTATATTAGGCACCTGGCTTAAGAGTCCCAGAACTTTTAACTTCAGGTATAGCTGATGGAGAATTTGATGAGCATACTGTTCCAGAAGGCACATCTGAGTGCCTCAGGCTCCCGCTAAATTATTTAACTGATAATCTTTTTCACTTTGAGGGTAAAGATAGTCTAAGAATATGAACCTCTTAAGGTAAACACATAACCTGATGTACAAAACTAGATAGACTCCTTCCCTTGCCTCCAGCTGAAGAGGCATAAAGGAATATCAGAGGTAGAACCTCACACTGAGCAAGTGGTGTAAACAGAACGAAACAAACAGTGTTTTATCATTTCCAGATTTACTGTCAATCAAGTTTTCCAGTGATGCACATAGCAGGAACACTTTTGTTGATGGTGGTTTTGGCAAAGAAATAACCTTCTGTATATGCAGTTTACTTAAAACCTGCAGCCAGTTCCCAGTCTTTAACAGACTGAATCTGTCAGGGAGAAATATCTCTAAAACAAAGCAAATTAATTTAGCGTCATTTATTTAGGATCAAACAAAGCGATACAAAGCCTAAGTACAGCTAAAAATCCTCAGAAAGCAGTAGTAATAGGAGAATGTGTGTGCTAGGATAAGATGCGATCATGGAAAAACTGCTCTCTGAGTAGCTCTTTATATATTGTACATGAACATTTACCTCGTTAAAAAACAAACAAACAAACAAACACACAAAAAAAACTGTTAACTTTTGAAATCTTTGTTGATCATTCTGTCACCTTTAACATTAGAGTTAATTGAATGATCATAGTATTAATTGATTTGCTACAGCAACCATGAACCAAATACTGGGAGGGAATTTTATATATATTATATATATATTATATACATTATATTATATTTTATATTATATATATATTATATGTATTATATATGATATAATATAATATATATTATATATTGTATATAATATAATATTATAATAATATTATTATAATTATTATTATTTATAATTATTACAGATTATTTTAGATTATTATAGCTTATAAATTTATAAATATAAATTATTTATATATATTTATAAATATATAAATCATAAATATATAAATTATAAATAAATAAATTATTATAATTATTTATAATAATAATTATTATAAATAATGATATTATAATAAATTTATGTAATATTATTGTCATGGTTTAATGCTGCTGGCAGCTAAACACCACACAGCTGTTCACTCACCCTTCTCCCTCCCTCTCTGGGATCGGGGAGAGAAATGGGAAAGTGAAGCCCATGAGTTAAGATAAAGACAATTTATTAAGACAGGAAAATAATAGTAACAATAATAATAATAACAATAATGATGATAATAGTACTACTAATAATAAGGTGTACAAACAAGTGATGCACAATGCAATTGCTCACCACCTGCTGACCGATGCCCACCCTAACCCCGAGCAGTCCGGCGCCCCTCCCGCAGCTAGCCACCCCTATATATTGTTTAGAATGATGTCAGATGGTATGGAATACCCCTTTGGCTAGTTTGGGTCAGCTCTCCTGGGTCTGTCCCCTCCCAGCTCTTGCTGCACTCCCAGCCTGCCCGTTGGCAGGACAGAGCAAGAAGCTGAGACGTCCTTGACTTGGTGTAAGCACTGCTCTGCAGCAATTAGAACATCGGGGTGTTATCAGCACTCTTCTCATCCTAAGCCAAAACATATCATTCTACCAGCTACTAGGAAGAAAATTAACTCTGTCCTAACCGAAACCAGGACTTCTATCCACCTCTTATTCCATATCATTTATGTCATGCTCAGGTTACACTCCTTCCCATACATTCTAATTAATCACCATTTTAATCTAAGGTATATAGTAATCATGGTAGCGATGACATACAGTATTATATAATAGTTAACATGATACAATTCAACTAATGGGCTATTCTCACCCAGTATTGTAGTACACACCGGACCTCCCCGTTCTTTTGCATCACCCACCAAGTGCATCCAGGTCCCTGAGAAAAAGCAATTCCACGAATGGGTTTGCCTTTTCCTGAGGCAGGAGTAGCCCAGGCTATTTTACCCAGAATATTTCTTACGTGCACTACGGGAACTTTATCCCCTTCTACAGTCCGTAACAGGTTTGATTGGGCAGGTCCAGCTCAGTTGGCAGATCCCCTAGTATTGACTAACCAGGTGGGCTTTGCCAAATGTTTGAATGTTCCAGCACCCATTGCTTTCAGTGTAGTCTTTAACAGTCCATTGTATCGTTCAGCTTTCCTGGAGGCTGGTGCGTTATAGGGGATGTGATACACCCACTCAATACCATGCTCTTTGGCACAAGTGTCTATAAGGTTGTTTCAGAAATGAGTTCCATTGTCTGACTCTATTCTTTCTGGGGTGCCATGTCTCCATAGGACTTGCTTTTCAAGGCCCAGGATAGTGTTCCAGGAGGTGGCATGGGGCACAGGATATGTTTCCAGCCATCTGGTGGTTGCTTCCACCATTGTAAGTACATGGCATTTGCCGTTGTGGGTTTGAGGGAGTGTGATGTAATCAATCTGCAAGACCTCTCCATATTTATATTTCAGCCATACCAAAGAGGCTTTGACCATTTGGCTTGCTTGATTGCAGCACATGTTTCACAGTCATAAATAACCTGTGCTATAACATCCATGGTCAGGTCCACCCCGCAATCACGAGCCCATCTGTATGTTGCATCTCTACCTTGATGGCCTGAGGTGTCATGGGCCCATCGGGCTATAAATAATTCACCTTTATGCTGCCAGTCCAGGTCCGCCTGAGCCACTTCAATCTTAGCAGCCTGATCCACCTGGTGGTTGTTTGATGTTCTTCAGTAGCCCGATTCTTGGGCGTCTTGAGCATCTACGTGTCGTACCTTTACAACCAGGTTCTCCACCCGAGCAGCAATATCTTGCCACAATGCAGCAGCCCAGATGGGTTTGCCCCTGCACTGCCAGTCGTTTTGCTTCCATTGCTGTAACCACCCCCACAGGTCATTTGCTATCATCTATGAATCAGTGTAGAGACAGAGAACTGGCCACTTTTCTCGTTCAGCAATATCTAAAGCCAGCTGAATGGCCTTCACTTCTGCAAACTGACTCGATTCACCTTCTCCCTCAGCAGCTTCTGAAACTCACTGTGTAGGATTCCATACAGCAGCCTTCCATCTCCAATGCTTCCCAACAATACGACAGGACCCATCAGTGAACAAGGCATATTTCTTCTCATTCTCTGGTAACTTGTTATACAGTGGGGCTTCTTCAGCACAGACCACCTCCTCCTCTGATGATAATGCAAAGTACTTGCCTTTTGGCCAATCCATAATCACTTCCAAGATTCCTGGGTGACTGGGGTTTCCTCTTTGAGCCCGCTGAGTAATCATTGCAACCCACTTGCTCCAGCACAGACTGGATCAGTCCATGGCAAATAGTAGGGCTGTGTTTCCACCCCTGGGGGAGCCAATTCCAAGCATATTAGACTCCCCAAGTGAAAGCAAACTGTGGCCTGCACTTTGCTACTAGAGGGATGTCCTAACTGAAACCAGGACAATTATGTATTGTGTTATGTTATGTTATGTTATGTTATGTTATGTTATGTTATGTTATGTTATGTTATATTTATTATTATATATGTATTGACAATTGAAACAAATATGCTTAAGTAAATGAAAGAAGTTGTGGTTTATATGCATTAAAATACTTTTGGTTGAAGATAGAAAGTTTATGAACATTTATTTTTCTATGAAAAGTAAAAAATTACAACTGAATATTTTAGAGTACTAGAGAAGTCATTCTCCAGTATAATCCTTGATCAGTGAGAAACTGTTAGATTCTTTCCTAACACATATAACTAAAATATTTAAGATGGCTTTTAGCCAGGGCAGGAGAGGCCAAATACATCTTGAGATAAAAATCTAAAGTAACTAGGTAGCTGAACAAAACTGAGTGCCTTGAAGCCCTGTTAGATCCTCAGTTTGCCTCTAGTTGCAGAGTTAGCTGCACAAAACAGTTTCATCGAAGCCAGACTGCTGAATTGGATATTTTCAAGCAGACCTGTTAGAACCACCACCATTCAAAGTGAACTATGCAGTGATCTTTGGCTAAAAGAAGGCAAATCCTTCCTCATCCTATTCACAGTTCTTGAAATTTTCACTAACTCACACACTTGCTTCTTGTAAAATATGCCAGCAGCTCTTGATAGTGTTTGGTTTTTATTCAACAGTTTAGTTGGCCTGTGGGAGGAAATATTTATTCTATTCTCTGAGAACTTAACATGTACCTCCTAACCTCTGATAAGTTCCCATCAGCTGTCAGTAGAGTATTTCTGGGTATAACTCTATTACTTTTGTCCTCACTATTCAGTCATTCCACTTTACACATGTATTAGAAGATTCAATGCACTAAGTAGGAAGGCAAAGAGTGGATAACCCAGAAGTTAAGGCACTTGCTATCCACTCACACCATGTTTTAATGAACTAATCATTCTGTTCACAACATATTTCCCTAAGAAGATCCCACAATTAAACATTCAGCAAAATATCAAATTTATAACTGTATAGGTCCCAAGTACAAACAAGGCACCCATTGAACAGGACAGACTGGGTGTAGTCAATTCTTGGAAGTTCCACAAGCAGATATATAAGTATCTAGAGTAGTATCAAGAAGCTTTTATTCCTAATAATAATAATAATAATAATAATAAAATATTTAATATTAAAAAAAGGAAGGGGTTGCAACATTAGGTAGCAAGGAACTGAACTGGGCTTGGATTTTGATGAAACTTTAAGTGCCAAAGTATTTTTGTGGAGCCAGCTCAGAGCATTCAGCTATGCTGAGTTAACACTTGTTACAGCTGAGAGGAAAAGGTAGCTTCCAAACCAGCTTTATACCTCCCTTGTTCCTGGGAGCAGTAAGGTGCCAAGCCACCCACTGGCACAATAAATCAAAAAATCAAAAGCTGGCAGGTGGAATTATGGGTAAATTGCATGCAAATAAAGCTGATCAGAACTGGCTTTTCTTCTTCCCCAGTATGAAAAGCAGAGTACTTTATCCTCAAGGCTTTCTGGCCAAGAATCATACAAAAGATAGTCAAGTAAAGTTCTGTAATAGTTTACTATTAACTGGACTAGATAGTACAAATCTTGCTTCTGTGCATGAATACTTATTCATGGTAGTTGCTGAGGGTTTTTTTGTTGTTGTTGTTTTTTCCTCCTATTGAAACTTGTAAGCCTGCTTTCCTTGATAAGTTTTTATTAATATGAATAAAGACTCTACAATCAAGCCAAAAGCCATATTTCAGCTACTCAAAAATACAGGCTTGTATTTTTCCCTTGTTCGTGTCTTTTATGTTAAGAATGAGCTTAATCTCATTCCAGCCCCCAGCCTTAAGCTAAGAGTTCAGAGAAGAAATCAGCCTCAGAAATGTCAAACACAATGTAAATGTAAGGAAGCCTATTCATACAGGAGCCATTCTTGTGGGTCTAGATCTCATGTACTCTGCATCTCCTAGTTCAACAGAATGACCCAGAAGGCACAACTGAATATCCCAAAACAGTTTCTTCTGGATATTAGCTATCTTTGCTGGGAAGCTGGTAATATAGAAAATATTTCTTAGCATGCCCAGATTTTTAAGGTGTTTGACTCTTTATTTATGAAAGGATCTATGATGGATAAAATATTTTCATTTAGTTCAAAAAGTTTTAATGATTTTCCAGGTTAACTCTCAAAAAGTGGTGACAGAATAGTAAGAAACAATTACGGTATTTTGAGAAGTAGGAGCTCTTAGTTCTGACAGAGAAATGGTATCAGGCTGTGCTTTCTTCTGCTTTGATTAATGAAGTCCAGCCTTACCTACAGAGCTTCATGTCTACTCCAACATTGTCAAACAAGAGTTATGCAGCAAACAAATGAAAGATTTTTTTTTCCCTTCTCCTTGCCCAAGGGATCGTACTGAATCCTCACAGAAAAATAAAAATATTCCTGGAGAAACATCTCTAGCCTTTTAGATGGAACAAGACTTCATTTCTCTCTTAAGAGTTTAAGTTAACTGCCTAGTAAATAACTCTAATGATCTCTGCAATCATGGCTTGTTTTTTTGTTGTTTTGGTTTTTTTTTTTTTTGGTTGGTTGGTTGGTTGGTTGGTTTTTGTTTTTTTGTTTGTTTGTTTGTTTTTTTCAGTTGTAATGGTGGGTTAACCTTGGCTGGCCACCAGGTGCCCACCAAGCCACTCTTTCACTCTCTGTCCTCAGGAAGGAGGGAGGAGAACATACTCAGGGGGAGAAAATACTATGTAAGAGCTCATTGGCTGAGATAGACAGGGAGATTATTAACCAATTACAGTCACGAGCAAAACAGACTCAACTTGGGAAGAATTAATTTAATTTAATGACAGTTAATAATAGATTAGGGTAGTGAAAAACAAAACCAAAACTACCTTCCCCCTACCCTTTTTTCCAAAGTCAGCTACACTCCTGACTCTTCTACCCCTTCCTCCACCATGAGTGGCACATGTAGATAGGGAATGGAAGCTGTGGTCATTTCACAACACCTTGTTTCTTCCGGTCCTTCCTCCTCACACTGTTTCCCAGGGTGGGTGAGGTGTCCCTTCCACAAGATACATGAACTACTGCAACAGAGGTGCTTCCTACAGATTGCAGTTCTTTCAGAACTGCTCCTTCATGTGTCCTTTACTTGGGTTACAGTCCTTTAGTGGCGAAGTGCTACATTGTGGTTTCCTGCAAAGAAAACCTGCTCTCCATGGGCTGCAGTTCTGGCTTGGAGTCTGCTCCTGTGTGGGACTCCTGGTCCCAGGGAAACTTCTACTCTGGCACCTGGAGCACCTCCTCCCCCTTGTTCTTCACTGACCTCGGTGTCTGCAGGGCTGTTTCCCTCACATTTTCTCACTCTTTCTCAAAACAGCTATTCCGCAGCAGGGTTTATTTTGTTGTTGTTGTTGTTGTTTTGTTTTGTTTTAATTTTGCTTTCACAAGGGTTGCTTCACTAAAGGACTCAACTTTGGCCAATGGTGGGTCTTTTTTCAAGCTACCTGGAGAAGTCACTGCCTGAGATGGGGCAGCTGTTGGTCTCTAATCATAGAGGCCACTCCTGCAGCCCTTCCTGCTACCCAAACCTGGTCATGTAAACTCAAAGTAGATGTAAACTATTCCTCTTTACCACATAGATACATTTTATTAATACATTTTATGCTGAGGCATTCTCCATGTGATTCCAGGTATTTCTATGGTACTGGAAGGGGGGGGGGGGGGTGAGGGGAGTCAAAATTTCACCTTTTTTCACCTTCCAGATGGTAAATAAAGACCTATTTTACCTCTCTAATCTCCCTTTCTGTAACAGCTCTGAAAGGTGATAGCTGAGTTGGAAACTACGTAAAAGATAAGAGTTGCTTGTACTGTCTGCATTTATTTATTTGTTTAATCTATTTGTTCCTGGATTTTTTATTATTAACTTCATCATCTAAAAGATGGGTATTTGAATTAACTGACTGCAGTCAACTTACACTTTCATTGCATACTTATGTTGGTGATATATTTGTCACAAATTAGACTTATGAAGTTTTGTAACAGAGGCACAGCCACTTTGGGTTTCTTGCCTAGCTCTCTTTAGAAGTAGAATTTCAGATCAGAGTAACATGCCTAAATATAACAATCAAATACTAGAGGGTATCCAAATTATGTGAAAGTTCATAAGTAGAAGAAATATATTCTCTGAAGCAAGAAGTGAGCTTCTTAAGTGGAATTCAGCACTTCATTCTGTGCTTGGCTGGAACCATCACATGCTGGTCACACCAATATTTTTTTTAAATTCTCAGAGCTATCCCTTACCATTATGAAGAACAATCAGAAGAAATTAAACTCTCAAAAAACATGTTTGGGAGTAAGATTTAGAAACAGAAGTTATTTTTTCTTATTCCTTTTAAAGAAGGTCGGTCACATAGAAAACCATTTTTCTCTCTGTTTTTAATGTCACTAAAATTATATTCTGCAAATCATCTTACTCTATTACAAGGGTAAAACTGATTTCTTTTTGAAAGCATGCATTTTCTGAAAGGGAACTTTACATTAGAATACTTCATTGATTTAAGTTATAGTGCATCATCATTATCAGTTAATTTCCTTCAACAGGTTTCAAGACTATAGGAATCTAAAATAACACTGGAAAATTAAACCCATACATCCTACAATTCAGTGCATTTTTTTCCTGTGTTCTTCAGTGCATTCTATATGTTAATTATTTTTTTGTTGCTTTGAATTATATGTGCTATTTTTTAATAGCAGGATTTTATAGTAGCTTGTCAACAGTAATTGACAAAAATTGAGAGACAATACTAATGTGCCTCTCATTTCTCTTTAGAAGAAACAAAATAAACTAAAATAGCAAGACCAACTGAGTAGATGAAAAACTAGAAAACCTTCAGAAAGCAATGGGAGGCAGCAGGATTCCAGAATGCAGCTGGTTTCAGCCAAGAATATTGTGGTGTTTTTTGTTTTGTTTTGTTTTGTTTTGTTTTGTTTTTCCTTTCTTTTTGCCTTTTTTTTTTTTTTTTTTTCAGAAAGGAATCTGGTAACAACTCAGAGGACAATGAACTGAACTAGGAAATAGTACAACAGATCTCCCATGTGGACCACAATGCATGGTCTAACTGGAAAATGACAACAGTAATCATATTAAGAAGAACAAACATTAAAGGAAAAAGGTTGCACCCACTGGGTAATATACACTCCATTAGAACTTTGGCTACCTATACACTTTCATCTTTGTTAATTTGAAAAAGAGTACAGGAATTTAAATATATGAGCCTTTAATTTGAAACATTTTTAGTACTCAGTAATTTCTATTTTTTTTTCATGTTATATATTTAACAAGTTTTTCTTGAATTCCCTTAATACACTACCTATGATACAGCTCTAGGAACAGCTCTGACTTCTTGTTTTATAGTTTTAATGCATAATAATGACAGGATATTATGGGCCATCACATACAAGAGTGCTTGGCTTTAGTTTTTAAAAATATTCCCTACCACTGTATGTGAGAAGGACAGCCTGACACAATGAATAAAAAACTCACATCTCACTACTGAGATCAAGGTTCAAGGCTGCAGATGACCTTCATAAAATCGATTTAGCTCAGCTTCTTCATCTGTCATGAAAAGGAATATATCACCATGCAGAACCAACACGACAACTTAAATTGAAACAAGACATGAAGCTATGAAGAAATTAATAACGAACACTAGTTCTTTGCACCCTCAGAGGCTGTTGCTTTCAGGTAGAAGATGAGGTCACTGTTAGGTTAGTATTCTTCTGAACTTCATCTGTCAAAGCTTTGGAGGTATTTAACTAGTAATTTAACTGATATTAATTTAACAATCTTTTAAAGTAGAAATATTCACAATACACAATTAAAAATAATGCAATCCATCTGGATGTATTTACAGTGTGCAAAAGACCAGAACAACTATGACAGTGTATTCATCAGGTAAATAATATGTTTTATTTACAAATATTTACCTATTATACCAGAAGACTCACCAATAACCCTTCCAGTTTCCTGTTTATATGATATGGTTTTAAAAAATACAGGCTAATAACATATTTACCTGAAAGCTGAGTCTATGTAGAAAAGATACATCGTTTTTTATCTTCCTATAGAATTTTCTAACAAAAAATAATTATTAATGTAACAAATGAATATTGTTATTTTAATAATAGAAACCTGAAGATGAAAAATGAGCCAAGTCTACATTGCTATTATAGATCTATCTCACCAAATTTCCACCCAAGCAAAAATGCTTTGCACTGGAGCAACTCATCTGCACATACAGTACACTCTCTTACAGGACTCCAGAGCATCCCAGAAATATCTGTACTTCGAAGGATGAGAACTGCTCGTGCACATTATCAAACACACAAATAGTGGTAACTCCCTGGCAGGACCCTTCAAATACTACCATAGAACTACATATATATGCCACGTAGCCCTATCCCACCAGCCAGTACTGAAATATGCCTCATTTGTTATTGAAATGATTTCTGCGTAGTTATGGGGTAAGTTAAGGAAATCTGGGTCATGAGTCAAATATCAAATATTGGGTGCAGTATAAGCAGACTCAAAGTACTTCTACTGGGCTTGGGATCCGTATGGGGCAGAATATCATGCTGATGGATTTCCACCACCTAATATTTTTGTTTGTTTTTCTTTGGGACTAGGATACGAGGAAACTAGGTGGGTTTCTATGAGTTCTTTAGTTATTTATCCTAGCATGCATTAAAGCATAAACTTTTTTCCTTAGTGGAAGACTCAAATGTGTTTGGTAATCCAGATATGTTCTAGCAAGAGGTACAATACAGCATAATATGAGTAGGGAGACTCAAAATGAATCTATTCAACGGCACAAAGCATGGGACATAAGTCCCTTTTTTATGTCCGCAGTTCAAAGGACACAATATACTCAGTTTATTCGTGTAAAGGCCAGGAGTGTGACTTCTTACTTTGTCACTGTTTATCACAGAACACTGGTTTGCTCTTCTCTGTCTTACAGTCCGTAGACAAGTCCTCAGACAACAGTAATCTGTATAGTTCTGTGTTCTGTTTTCAGATGGATGCCACCCAAAGCTCTCCACAATAACTCTGAAAATTGAGAGAATGAAGCTTAACCTCCTTGGGAAGGAAAAGCTCTACAGGAGATAGTGTTAAGAGAAGCAGTTCCAGGAATTGTAGCAGTCTGAGTAGATAGGAGAGAATAATCTAGGTTATACAACCCAAATATAAATACAAAAAATGCATCCAAACCCTCTTTAGTTTTGTGTTTGTCCAAAGCATTAGATACACATTCCTTGTATTAGACTTCTCCAGATATTTCAGATCCAGAACTTTATTTGGTTCTGGAGTTGATAAAGAAAGATCTTGTATTGTACAAGACACAAGGTACAAGAAAGTATTCTCCTTCAGAAAAATCATCAACACAGAAATTTTAAAAAGCAAATGAGACTAAATGAGTCTCTGAGTTTTCTCTGTGATATTAGTTCATCCTCAACTGTAACCATTTTTGCTTTAAATTGGCACATATTAGAGTTGAAATAACCCTGCAAAGAAGTAGAAGAGATACTGCACTGAAATTCTTAAATGTCAGGATCACAACATCCAGGACGGTAGCTATTATTTACTGGACCCCTGCCCCAGTCTTGTACTTTACTCCAGTACTGGAGAAATACATTCTCAGTGTAAAACCAGTGACAAGTGCGGCCTCCCTTGCCTCAGTAAAGGCAATAGAGGAACTCCTAGCAAGACCCTGCTCCAGAATACTCCAGATAAAAAAGGAGGGGGAGGGGGGAAGGAGGTGGAAAGAAGAGAAGAAAGAAGGAGAAGGAAGCACAAAAGGAAACAAGAAAGGACAGACACCAGCCTGTGACACAAGGATACATTCATCTGCACTTAAGGGCCTGAACATAAGAAACGACATGGGCAAAAACAGTGTTCCATTAGTCCAATCAATGGGGCCACTCTCTTGACATTGACTGCTATAAATCTGTGTAGATAGATTCACTACTGTGAATGGTCAACAAGCCACAGTGTGGTGGTTTTACCGTGCTGGGCAGCTAAACCCCACAACCGCTCTCTCACTCCCCCTCTTTTAGATGAGGAGGGGGAGAAGTAAAGCAAAGAACAACTCACGGGTTGAGATAAGGATAATTTAATTAAAGGGAAATAATAATAATAATTAAATAAAGATTATTATGAACTAAACAATTTAACTAAAGGGAAATAAAAAGGGAAAGGGGAAAAGGGAGGAGGAAAGGGAAAAATAAAAAGAAGGGAGGAAAACAAACAAAATAAATGAAGGCTATGTGGAAGCGCAGAGGAAAGAAACTACTCTCTACTTCCCACACATGAGCGATGATTGACCACGTCTTTGAAGCAGGGCCTCAACGCACGTAGCCAGTGTTCGGGAGGAGGACCGACATTTTCACAACGAGAGCCCACCCCTCCCCTCTTCTTCCTGTTTCCACCTTTTATTGCTGAGTGTGACATCACATGGTATGGAATATCCCTTTGATTGGTTTAGGTCAGCTGCCCTAGTGATGTTTCTCTCCTCACTTTTTGCCCACCCCCTAGGAGGGTTAGATAAAGGCCCAATGCTGTGCCACTGCTGCTCAGCAGTAGACACAACACTGGTGTGATAACACTGCTGTTCCAGCTACAAGTGCAGCGTACAGCACTGTATGGGCTGCTGCAGGGAAAGTTAACATCCCAGCTAGACCCAGTACACTCAGAAATGAGGTTCACTTGCCTGAGGCCCACACTACCTAGGTGGGCTGCTGAGTATCTCAATATTTTCAAAATACATGTCAATGGTTGAAAATATC
>NC_139043.1:141648455-141730351 GCF_965140915.1 Aythya marila
TGCAGCTTAAATTAAAATATGATATATGTCTTAAAATTATAAAAGTAATTTTGCTAGTGTCTTCATGTGACTTTTTTTTTGTGAAAAGCAGAAAGATTACAGCTGCTGCTCATAACTAATATGTTGTAACATATATCTAACTTTAATTCATTATCAGTCTGCATTTCTGAAAACTTGAAATGAAAAAAAAAAAAAAGAAAGAAAATGTAATTCTTGTTAAGATTCTTTTGAAGGAAATTGAACAACTTCACTAATCTGTACTATAAAATGCAGGATTTTACATGAAGTCAATGTTGGATAAAAAGTAAGATTTCCACTTCATAAGAATATCTTTTGTATTGATTTTCTTTTGTACTGTTATTTTTCATTTTGTTTCAACTCAGTCAAATACCAAATATTGCTTTTACCCTTCTCTGAATGAACCTGTGATCGAGGGTGACAGACTCATCAGAACAGATAAAATGTTCCAAGGAAGAGGATTTATGTATAAAAGCCATTTCTGCCTGTGACTGGCCTCCTAACCTCTGCCCAGTGGAAGGAATAGAGAGTTCCTTCTCTCTTAGAATCTTCTGGGGCTTACAAACCAATGCAAATATGTTGGTAACTTTAGGAGACAGTTTATTGCATAGATAGGATTGCTGCCTTGGATTACTTGTTTCACATAGCATACTTTCTGCTCTTCTTATGACCAGGGATACAGAATTAGTCCAAATAATGTTAGTGCTGTAGAAAAACATTGAGAGGGATGAAGAGAGTTAGCAGGGAGATGTAAAGGACAACTAAGTCCTTGCTTAATGAAATGAAACTTTTCCACAATGCCATCCCAAACATAACTCTTTCCATCAGTCTGCCAAGATGTATAGGAGATTAAATAAGGATTTCTTGGAGGAATAAAAAGAAGCAATGTTTTCTCAAGGTGGGTGCATAAAGACCTCTGTGAAGATGGAAGTGGGGATGGAGCAGAGGAAAAAGGTTTGGTAGTTAGAGGAAGACAATGAGAGGGATAGGAAAGTGTCTGGGAGAGAATGAAACTCCACATCCACTTATGTGTTCCCTGAAGTCTCATGAAGACGCACTGCTCCTTCTCCTGTCTCCATCGAGGTCTCTCTCAGCCTCCCTCATCCTGGAGTCAGACCTTTCACTGAGAACTTTCTCTTCATGTGTCTCAGGGTCTCAGGATCTTTCTTAACATTAGAAATGGATTGTTCTTGCAGTGCAAGAAGCCTAAAACTTATTTTGTTCCTGTTAATTCAATTTACAGTCAGAAAAGAACTTCTTATTTAAAAAAAAAAAAAAAAAAGACAATTTTGCTTTTCTTAAAATAGGTACAAATATCTTTGATATAGCAGCAAAGTCTGTGGTGATAGCAAAGACTGAAGTTGCATACTTAATGAAGACATTAGGGCCCTATATCTGTATTACTGGGAAATTTGATTGGTCTCTATAACGTGAGTCACTGGGAAAAGTGGTACTTGCAAAAGGACGCTTTTAAATAAATACATATTTAAGGAGCCATAACTGCCTCTCTGAGGTCAGGAAAAGCTCTTTCTGTCTTACTTAAAACTGTGGTGTCATTACCTTAAAATATGCCTATTGCCATAGGCAACAGTCTATGCCTGAAGCAAGACCTTTAATCAGAGTTTACTAGTCTGTACATTTAAAGTGGGATTCATCTAACCCAATGTGAGTATTTACTGTGTATTATCTTTTTAAAGAGAGAATTAAGGATTTCTAGTGAGTGATTTGTCTAATTCTGAAGTAAACATATGACATAGATGAGATGAAAAGCTCCCTGAGCATGCTCTAAACATGTCTGTCTCGTAGAAGATTGTCTCTAGGTTGCTAGGTTATACAGCCAACTGCCCATACTACCACTCAAAATGCCTGAACATGGACATATTATGGACAATTTGAGGGGACAGTATAATAAATCATGTAGTAACAGGAAGGAAGATAATTTGTCCTGATACTGCTTTTTTAAAGTTACAGAATTTTTAATTGCTGTAGCTATTCTATCCCATCTTTTTATTTCTGAATTTTAACTTTTTTTAAGGAAAAAAAAAAAAAAAAGAAAAAAAAAAAGAATATTTTTAAAATCAAAATGAAGAGGTCACTAACAATAGGAACAGCTGAAATTACAACAGTGGAAGTAACTATATCAAGAAATAACTCAAAACATAATAATTTCTATCAACCAACTTCTCTACTGAGATCATGTCAAAATCAAGTTTATCATAAAAGAAAGAAATAAAGATTATTGTTTTCTAAAGAGGCAACAAGCATTTCATTCAGGAGTTTTAGAAAGCAACAACAGTTAGGGGGACTGTCCCCCCAAGCCAGGACTGGTGGGGAATGTGAAACTCAAGGGCAGTGACTATGAAATGGTGCAGTTTAAGATGTTAACAGCAGCAAAGAGGGAGCACAGCAAGCTCACTACCCTGGACTTTGGGAGACGGGACTTTGTCCTCTTCAGGGGATTTCTTGGTAGAGTACCATGGGACAAAGCCCTGGAAGGGAGAGAGGCCCAAGAAAACTGGTCAGCTGATATTCAAATCACCTCCTCCAAACTCAGTTACAATGCATCCCAACAAAGAGGAAGTCAGACAAAAGCATCAGGAGACCTTCAAGGATGAAGAAGGAGAACCTGACCAAAGTGAAACTGAAAAGGAGGCTTACAGATGGTGGAAACAAGAGCAAGAAACAAGAATTTTCCCAGGATGTTTATCCTGGGAAGAATATAGAAACTGTCAGAGAAACCAGGGATCAGGATAGGATAGATAAAGCCCTATTAGAATTAAACTTGTCCAGAGACATCAAGGACAACAAGAAAGGCTTCTATAGGTACATCAGTGATAGAAAAACTAGAGAAATTGTGGGCCTGCTGGAAAACTGCTGACACATGGTAAATAAAGAGGTGATTTATGACAGCCAACATGGTTTCTCTAAGGGCAGATGGTGCCTGACAAATTTGGTGGACTTCTATGATGGAATTACAGCGTTGGTGGATAGGGGAAGAGCAACAAACATCATCTACCTGGACATGTGTAAAATATTTGACAGTGTCTCCTGTGATATTCTTGTCTCTAAATTGGAGAGAAATTGATTTGACAAATGGACCACTTGGTGGGTAAGTAATTGGTTGGATGGTCACAATCAACTAGTTGTGGTCAGTGGCTCAATGTCCAAGTGGAGATCAGTAACAAGTGGTGCTCTTCAGGGGTCAGTACTGGGACAGGTGTTGTTTAACATCTTTGTTGGTGACATGGACAGTGAGTCCGAATACACCCTCAGCAAGTTTGTCAATGACTCCAAGCTGTGTGGTGCAGTTAACACTCTGGAGGGAAGGTATACTATCCAGAAGGACCTTGACAAGCTCGGGAGGTGGGCCTGTGAAAACCTTACAAGATCAACTCACAAGACTAAGTGCAAGATCCTGCACTTGGACCAGGGCAATCCCAAGCATAAATACAGGCTGAGTGGGGAATGGATTGAGAGCAGATCAAGGACCTGGGGATGTTGGTTGACAAGAAATTCAATGTGAGCTGTCAATGGGTGCTTGCAGCCCAGAAAGCCAACTGTGTACTGGACAGCATCAAAAGAAGCATGGCCAGCAGGATGAAGGAAGTGATTCTCCCCCTCTACTCTGCTCTGCACTGTGGGGGCCCCAGCACAAGAAGGACATGGACCTATTAGGTCGAGTCCAGAGGATGATCAAAGGGATGGAGCACCTCTCCTATGAAGACAGGGCAAGGCAGTTGGGGTTGTTGAGCCTGGAGAAGAGAAGGGTCTGGTGAGACCTTATAACACCCTTTGAGTCCCTAAAGGGGGGCTACAGGAAAGCAGGAGAGACTTTATTAGTTTTCTTCCAATTTTAATTTATATGTTGTCCCCATTTGTACTGTTGTCAGAAGATTCTGTGTGAAAAGATTCTTGTTCATCAGATGGGGATCCCACTAGCCTTCTCTAAAAAGAAAGATCAGGGCTGTTCTTATGTCCTTTGTTGAAGAATCACAATTAAGTACTATATAGTTTTTGAACATTGGTCAATATTTCATTTTTAAAACCAATTTATCCTGTGAACACTACTACCTTCACTGACTTTAGTTGATATGAGACTAAACACTAATCCAAAAACCACAATGCTCAAGTCAACATCATTCCTCTTTTTTTTTTCCTTCACTTCTGCAACAATTTGCTGCAACAATTAGATACTGTATAGAGTATAAAAGGCAAAGCCTAATAAATTCATAACAATAACCTTTATAAATGCAAGAAAGACTTGACTGCCTGTCTGTAAAAGCCATTTTCTGCATCATTATTACTCACCTATTATGTGGATCATTTTAATCACTAATGAAGGAAATGTCTTTTCCTATTTCTTCAGTGATAGACTCTAAAGCTGGATAATACACGTACTGTTTTAATCAAAGACAGAAGCCTCCTTTGAAATAGTAACAGTTGACCTCTACACAAAGATGCAGCAGTGGCTAATTTCCCTTACATAATTTCTAAACCAACACCAAGGTTGATACTTTTTAAATTATTTTAAAGCTATTGTATTGCTGTTTAATAAACTGGGGAATTCTTAATGGTGTTTGAAAGCAAAAAGGATCCAAAACACAGGTCAAATATATGAACTACAGACTCTCCATATTCTCAACAGAGTATTGATATATTTGACAGTGTAACTGCAAACCTGTCGTGAGACAAGACCTAAAGTCTTCTCCCCAGGTCTATGCAAATCATGTATAACTGCTTCCTAAAAGCTCTTGAAGAAGATTAAGCTTCCCCAGACTGCTGCTTCTGAGCAGAGTCCATGTATGGTCTTCCCTAAGTATAGGAAAATCTTATGTGCAGCCTTCATGCACTTGTGGATTTACCAAACTTGGCACTGGGTGAAGACTAGATGAACTAGAAGATCTTTTCTATCTTTTGTTTCTGTTATTCTTGGATTTGCACTTCTGAGGGGGTGTTACAGTTGGCAGAGACAAAGCACAGTCTGCATCTAATCACTCCAGATGATGATTGCAGCATTAACCAGGTCAGGACAAAGTCACTGATCCATTTAGCACAGCTTTATCAGAAAGTTTGTAAAGTTACATAAACAGATGTAAATAATTCTAAGGTTAACATTACCAACAGACCTAAAGATTTATACTTTAAGCAACCATCTTTCACTGCCTCATATATTGTGGGGCTGTTGGAGATGGATTTTAAATGCTTTCTATGGCAGCAAAATGATTAATATTTCAAATTTGGATATCTTCCCAAACTGCAGATATTCTGGCCAATGATGCACTTGTGTTTCAAGTCTTAGAGAAGTGGAAAGGTTTTGCTTGGTTATTAATGATTAATTTATTATCCTTTAAGATGTCAGGTTGTCTTACATTTCCTAATGTTTTGTTGTTTGTTTTTTTTCTCATACTACACGTCAGCTACGGTGTCTTATGTGTAGCTATGGCAGACCAATTGCTACATGTCTGTTTGCAGAACTCCAAATATATTTTTTATTTATTTATTTTACTTTCAGGCAGTTCACTTGATTTCCTCTGTTATTAATAATTAATGAACCCCCATAACTGCGCAATTAACTAAAGCCTCCATCCTCTCATTGAAATCCAGCTCCAAAATCAGCAGCTCCCTTCCCCTCTTAAAGGGCCAACCTAATATAAATGAAGGAGTTCTTTATGTCTGTCCTCTCCAGATGAAGTTTTCTATCCTGTTTTTATTAACACATTACTCAGTTTGTGTAATACATAAAGACTCTAATATACTATCACTATTACTGTGTTAAACACTATGCAAGCAATAATATTTTAAAACCTCTAAAGTTCTTGTAAGTTTAGAACTCACTCTCAGTTGTTTAATATTTTCCCATCTTACTAAATACCTTTTTCTAAGAGACATGTTACTAGGCTTAAAAATTGATTTCCAGGTTAGTTCTTTCCAATACTCCAATACCTTTGGGTCAGCATCTGTATTTACTGTGTAACTTTTCTGTTGGTTGTGAGGCTTGAAGTGTAAGGAGTTAAACACTCAAGCTTTTTGAGAATATTAACACCTTACATGCTTGAATTTCTTATTTTGTGCTACCTTTGCCTTTAATCTATATTTTTGATAGTAAATGATTAAGCTGTGTTGAACAGCAGTTATAAGATGTCAGTAATCACCTTCTTCTTCCTATTTCAAATCAAAAAATATCTGTCAACTTGACTGTTACATGTGAGAATATCTGAATAAGTTGAATATTCCTGTGGTCTTGAGATTGTTCTGTTTTGTTGATGGCATAAGAAGGATTGGCATGTTGGCATAGAGCAGTATGTGTGGAAATACAAATGTTTAATATGCTCAGATCTCAGCTGCTAACAAACATCAACCCAACAGTAGTGAAGGAATGGCTGGTCTTCCCTCTTGCAATCTATGGAACAGGACAAAATCCACCCCAATATGTTAAGAGGCTGACATTGTTGAAAGACCACTATCTATAATCTTTGAAAAGTTTTGAAGATCAGGAGATATCCCTGATGACTCAAAGAAGGCAAAAGTCATACTCTGGACCCAAGAAGGTCCCAAAAGAAGATGCAAGTAACTAACTACAGGCCCATTAGTCTTTCTTCAGTCCCTGGGAAGTAGTGGAACAAGTCCTCCTGCAAGCAATTACAAACCAAATGAAGCAGGTGATTGTGAAAAGCCAAGACAGATTTACTGAAAGCAAAGCATGCCTGACTAACTTCATCACTTCTACAGCAAGTAACATCTTCTGTCAGACTTGGGGGAGTAGTGGATATTGTTTACATGGACTTCAGCAAAACTTTGACACTGTTTCCCATAGCCTTCTCCTTGACAAACTGGAAAGATACAGATTGGACTGCTGGTCTATGAGGTAAGTAAGAAATTGGCTGCACTCACAGGGTGGTGATTAATGTTTCTTACTTAGGCTGGCAACCTGTCACAAGTGGGGTCCCCCAGAGGTCAACAGTGGGACCCATGCTACAAAGAGGCTCTCTCCTCACAAGGAGCCACATGGAGAAGACAAAGGGCAACAGATACAAACTACACTGGGAGAGATTTCATCTCGATATAAGACAGACATTTTTTTACAATAAGAACAATAAGTTGCTGGAACAACCTCCCCAGGGACATGGTAGAATGTCCATCACTGGAGGTTTTCAATATGTTATTCAACAGGATGCTAGATTACTTCATCTGGGCTCCCTTTTCCCCATGAAAGATTAGACCTAATGATCTTTTGTGGTTCCTTCTATCATGGGCTGCTCAATGATTCTATGGTTCTGTGTTAATGGAGAACATGCTGTGTCTGATCAGGTAGGAGTAAAAGTTATCCGTTATGTCCTTGCTTCTGGTTGGACACAGCAAATAAATTCAACTATTTTTAAACAAAGGACATCTTTGTGAGAATAACATTATGTAATTTCTTGGACTAAAAAAAAAAAAAAAAAAAAAAAAAGCAACTAACCAACTAACCAGAAGCATTTTGGTGAGTACCATTCAACTGCAAAATAAGGCAATCTGAAAAAATCAAACAGGCTTTCAAAATGTGTTCAATCTGCCAAGCAATAAATAACTTTCACACCTGATTTGTTTTAAATTAACAAAATCTACTGTAGCTACCAGTCAGTAGTAAAATGAAACAGTTTCCCTACACAGTCAGGGTATCATAGATTTTAACAAACAGAGACATTCAAATCATTTTCACAGCAGTGAACTGAGTGATTTAATGAGTTTGAAGAAAGGTAAGATTGATTTTAAAACTCTGGAGTACATGGCATCTCTTTCCCAGATGGCAGTGTGTATATTGAAGACAGGTAGGTAAATGAAGAAATAAGTGAACATCAATCAGTCCTTTATTGCACGCACCCCTGTACCACTGCTAGGCCTACTTTATCTAACATGCCATCACATTGTCTGATACAGAGCATTTATAAGATAGGAAAGGAGAGGGCTTTAATCATCAATAATATATACAAAGACACTGGGTTGGTGAGGGGTCATTCAGGTACAAATTTTGACATGTGTATTGGGCTAATGTGACAAGGGTTTTTTAGTGGTGGGGCTGTAGGGGTGGCTTCTGTGATCAGATCCCACCACATCAGATCAGAGACAGCTCCAGGCATGCTGTAGAAGTTCCCCTGCAGCCTGTGGAGAGGACCCTGGTGGAGCAGGCTGTCCCCCTGCAGACCATGGGTCCCACACAGAGCAGATCTCCATGCTGCGGCCTGTGGAGAAGCCCCTGGTGGAGCAGGCCCTGGGCCGGAGCTGCAGCCGGTGGAGAGGAGCCCATTGTGGAGCAAGAGGTATAGCAGGAACTGTTCATGGGAGACATGATGGAGCAGTCTGTTCCTGAAGGATGCACCCCATGGTACAGACCTATATTGGAGCAATTCTTGAAGAACTGTTGTCTGTGAGAGGCCCACATGGATCAGTGTGGGAAGTACCCCACTCTGGAGCCGGCTGAGACAGTGAAGATGAAGGAGCAGCAGAGATGAACTGTAACCCCCATTCCCCATTCCCCTGCACTGCTCAGGGGAGGAGGTACAAGAAGGTAGAAAAGATTGTTAATCTAATTAACAATAATTAGATTATAACATTTCAAGTGATTTCTTTTTCTGTTGCACATGGCCTACATTTGTATAATTATTCTTGGTTATAGTAAATATCTTAATAAATTTATTTGTAAATTATTATGAGACTGCAGAATATTATCAGAGAAATAAAGGAATGATTAAAACAAGCTAGAACACAGTCAAAATAGTCCAGTAGTTAGTTTTAGGTTAATACTAGCTTAAAATCTAATAATTTATCCTACAAATTAAAAGTTTTCAACCACCACATGGCCCCAGTTAAATACACAAGCTGCACTAATCTATCTGTCTTAAGAATGGTTTCACTGGAAGAAGATCCAAAATATCTATCCTGATATTCTCTCTTCAACAATAAGCAGCAGATTCTTATGAATATTAATAATAATAAATAAATAGGAAATGAGAAATGTGGGAGCTATATATGCATCTAGCTTCCAACTGTCAAAAAAAAAAAAAAAAATCCAGGACATTCTGAGCCAGAGGAAACTTCTGAACTGTTATACTGGCTTTGTGGCTTTGTCTGGGAAGGAGTTAATTTTCTTCACAGAAGCCCAGTGCTGCATTTTAGACTGGTGATCTGAACATTGTTGATAAAGCACTAATCTAAACTATTGCTGAGCAGTGCTTGCCTCTGTTTCTTATTCTGCCCTGGCAGCAAGTAGGCTGGAGAGGGGGAAGAGGAGAGGCTGCAAGGAGTCACAACCAGGATAGCTGACCCATAGCTGACCAATATTCTGTGATACATAATGTCATGGTCAAGTTTTATAATGTCATGATCAGCAGTAAAACCGGGCAAGGAGGGTAGTTTTACCAAAGTTTCCTTGCTCAGATTGTGGCTGGTCATCAGTCTTCTGGTGGTGAATGATTACTTCTGGATTACTTGTTGGTTTGGAGTTTTTTGTTTGTTTGTTTGTTTTATTTTGTTCCTTCACTTAGCCTGTCACTATCTTGACCCAATAATTTTCTGTCTCTTAAACCTTTCAATTCTCTCTCCCATGCCATTGTTGAGAGAGGGGAGGAGGGAGGAAGGGACAGAGATAAGGAGGGAGAGAATGAAGAGGGGGAAAAAAAGAGGAAGAGAGAGACTGACTGGATGGTGTTTAGCTGTCTATCAGGGTTAACCCACCACAACTACCTTACAGCCCATTCCTTATTAATTTGCTCTCAGTATTTTTGTCAACATATACAATTCAGTAAACAAGTGCATATTATGTTTTTATTCAGTTTTTATCTGTTTACCATTACATTCTCATTCATGTATTGTGAGGTGCAGATCTACAATTGCAATTTGTGGAATCTAACTGTCATTTTAGGAATTTATGTCTAGTGCTGGTATACTCAAAATCACTTTACTTCAGAACTACCTGAAAATAAAGAAGAGAGGAGGAAAAAGAGGGAATACAGTAGAAATATTGGAAAATATAGGAAAAGGATGAAACAGTCTCAGATCTGGAAGACTAAGATTTTAGCCATCATTATATGAGTTCCAAAACTCTAATACCTATGTCTTGAATCTTGCACCTTTTCTCTCCCACTTTCCAAATGCATGATTATTTTTATATCCATGTTTATTCCTGACAAAACAGAAAAAGTCTTGTAATTCAGACAAAAGATGACTTTCACTGTCTTTCAAAATTAACACAACACTAAAATTCAATGAATTGTTCTGATGGTGCATTTTATTTTATTTTTTATTGTAACTAATAAGATGAAGGGAAAAATTACTGCTTGAGTCAGTTGAGCAGATGCTGAATTTTGGGAGAAGGTACATATCTAAGCATGAGTTTGTACCAACAGTGCTAGACGTTGAGGTTCAACTCTTGTGATTTACTTTTTCTTTAGTATGGATAACTAGATATCACTACATTCAGTTGATTTCTATAGTCTCTTCTTCAGATGCATGTATATCCTTGTACATCATAGTCCTTACTGAATCAAAACTGATTGACTTCACCTTGATAATTTTGACCTGATAAAGTTAACTTTCCAAAAGGAAAATTTATTCAAGCTTTTTGAGAAATTTAATTCTTCTGGAATGAGCACAGTAATTTGCATAATAATTTTAAGCCAGGCTGCAGCAAAACAATATGGGATATAGACTGCATTTAAGTCTGATGTCCCAACATGGAAAACATGTTTCTTCGGATGCAGAAGTGGTAGAACAAAGATTGCAAAGAAACAAACTTGCTCCAGTTGCTCCAGTTAGAAAATGAACATGAGTCAGGTCATTTATTTATTTATTTATTTATTTATTTATTTATTCACATTTGTAAGAGATTAACATTACACATCGGTGAAATATTAAACTTATTTCACTTACAGGATAACATCACCTAAAGAGCAAGTAGAATACAATGAGGTATGAATTATTTTAGTAGGTGCATGAATTATACTAATTATATGTACTGTCAGTTCTTTTAGTGTGGGGAGACTGATATGTGTTGACTCTATATTATTTTTTAATGTCAGGTTTGCATTAATCATTTGGACTTCCTCCCAGTTTCTGCTGCAGGAGCTTCATAGCACTACTGCTCCACTAGCCAAATTCTGTTCTCGTTGTAACCATGTAACCATGTTCTCATGGTTAGAAGACAGAATAAATGCAATGAATTCAGCAAAACTGTGCTGGCCACAGACTTACTCAAATGATAACAGAATTTGGTCCAGCAAATTATCTTCAATGTCTAAATGATATGGGTTCTAAGCCCTTTTAAAGACATTCCTCTGATTTCTGAGGACAATTTTCCTGCCATCACAATTTGTTTTGCAATTGATGCCTCTCCTCTTCTACAATGCATTCTATAACATATTTATGCATTGTCTCTTAAGTGTTGTGAGCTAGATTTGGTCATATATATCAGTAGTGCATCAATATAAGTAACTCAAAGCTGCCATGCCAGTTGGGGTCTTGTATTTTCACAATTTCAGTTCAACACAAGCCTAAGAGCCACCCTGGCTACTCTTTTTGTCAGGCTAATGATGAGGTAAATAATAATTTGAAATTGATGACTGACACAATAATTTAACACATATTTTGCAAGTACAGAAACTTTATCAATTTCAGAAACATTACATTATTGGTATTAAATGTGTCTCCTGTCTGAAAACATTTCCTTGGTTTGCCATTCTCTGTTGAAAATACAGGCATAGCTAATTTATCTGAGAGGTTTTAGTCTCCTTTTAAGAAGGGAGAAGACACGCTTTAAAAATAGATTAGTGGTATCCTAAATACTCAGCAGAAACTGAGAAATGTGTCTATGGCTAACATCATTTCTCAGCAGAAACGTCTATGAAACATTAATAAAAAATCTTGGCCCAGGAATTGCAGAGATGAGGCATGTAAGAGAAGATCTTGGATGGGTCTGCAAAACAGACACAAAAGATGCTTCCTCTCAGTGTAGGTGAATGGATAAGGATGTGACTGAGTGAGAAGAGTGAAACTGGGATGAGACATGTTGGAACTGCATTAGAGAGGGTGGCAGGGGAAAATCTGCCCTTAGAAAAGACAGGACTAAGCCAAGCTTAGAAGAAAACTGAATAGAGTCTGATCTCAGTTAAGCACCTTCTTCAGTGCCTAGAACAGAAGCAAATAAATTCAAGTCTCACTAGTCCTTGGCAGCCTGCCTGTACCTATGATGTCTGTTGCTTTGTATGCCCACAGAGAGGCTGACAGCATAGTATTGTTATCAGCTGCTCTAGTAGCTCCAAAAATAAGGATTTGCATAGTTAGTATAAAGCTGGCTTCCCAATAATTTTAAACAGGTTGGATGCATGTTTGGGAAATAAAACTCTCAATTATCCACACTTCCTGTAGTATGATTATCAGTGGGGAGTGGTCTTAGTGGTTACATAATGGACTCCATTTGGATAGAACCAAAGTAAAAGATGTACTCCAGGAAAGTTTTGCTTTCATTAATGGCAGCCAGTCCATGGGACCAGATGAGAACTAGTCTGAAGTAAACCTCCCCAATCAGGTCGTTAGCATCTGCTTTACAGAGTGGACACTTGATAATTTCCTAACCAGATATTGCTTTGGATTTCACTCCTGCTGGTCACCAGAGTGATGTCCTATTGAAATACACTCTCTTTCAAAAAGGCACAGAAGAAGACATAGGCCAGAATAAAGGTTATCATTAGAATAACCTTCTCCTTTTACCACTAGAAGGACAAATTAATTAATTACAAATAAAAAAAAAAAAAAAAAAAAAAAAAAGTTGTGAAAAGCTATAATTAAATTTACATAGGAAAAATAATTAGCAAATTCACAGTGCATAGACATGCATGCATATCTGTCATGTTTAGATGTTAAGATTGCTTTTAAACACTCAACTTCCTTCTTCCCTCTCCATGGGATCCTTCATTCATGGGCATTGCTCAGTATTCCAGTCAGTGGTTCATTTTCTTCTCAGTGCACAACATGACCTCACATCATATTCCTTCCACATTAGTCAAACCTGTATTAAAAAATGTTAGTTTACCTCATGTAGTGCTCACTGCTGCAACACGGCAGCAGTGAGCACTAGATGAGGTAAACTCAATGGACTCAATGGACTGTGGATGGCTTTGCATGTCAATGCTATGGGGTACTGGGTGACATTGTCTAGCTTATATAGTTTGGGCATAGGCCCTTATTAGTCACAAGTCAGCAACATATGGATAACTTGGGCTGCTAACAAAAAATCTTCTTTCCATGGTGTGTTTAGCATTACATAACATATGCTTCATGACTTATGTTTCTGAGTGCTCATTATTTTGGAAAGAGAGATCAAGTAAACAATGGTGAAAGTTACACTATGAAAGGTTTGTTGATTACAAATTCAAAACTATATCTGTGGGAGGACCTGGATCAGAATCCTGAGCTATCTGTCAGATTAAAACTTCATAGTCTGTCTCTAATATCTTCACTTTTTTATCATTATCTAGTCAGAGTGAGGTTATATAGACAACTTCAATCTAGACATTACCTCATTATCTTATCTGAATGCTTGATTTTGCAATTCTAATATTAATAGGTGGTTGTTTTTTTTTTTTAACATAGAATAAGTAATATATTAGGATAATAAATAAAATAAATTGATTCCATTGAGTAGATTCCAGTCATAGCTGCAAGTGCTGAGCACCTTCAACAGTGCTCACTTCAAATATGTTGAGATACAAAAGCCAGCCTTGCTGAATGGTGCAGCACACTGTTATGCTACTCCCTCATGATTTATGGAAAGCTCTAATTTTCTTTTCAAAATCTGTAGGGTAAGCAGAAAAACCTTTCTTTTGTTACAGAAGAAGAAAAGTTTAAAAATTAAATTGAATATGGTCTTACCTGTTGCTTTCAAAACGATAATATTTTTTCTTCGATTTCAGGAATTCTAATAGAAACCAAGGATCCCAGTTAAGTCATTCTAAGCTACAATTAACAGTAGTATTATTTTTATATAATCATATAGTAAATATAGTATAATACAATAATATAATAAATATATATATATATGCAGTTTAAAGGCAATTTAAAATTATTAGTCAGAATTAATGTAAAAATCTTGCAATCCTGTTCTTGGATCAGAGATGTGGACTTAGTCTCTTTGCTTTTAAAGTATGAATGAATGATCTAAATCTAGTAGAATGTCTTACTATTGTTTGCTTCAAAAGTAAATTTCATTAATATCATGATAGAAATTAAGATTCTGTTGAAGCAAACAAATTTTATTACTTGGAAACGTCTTATTTTACATTCATAAAGATCAATGCTAGGTGCTTTTAGGATGATACAGGTTAGTCACTGGTGACAAGCAGAAAAATACCACACAGATTGTAAGGTAATATTTAATCATAACATCAAATTTGAAAATTGATTTCACTGTAAATAAAGTCAGTATTTTCCATTAATTTAAAACAAGAGTAGATTAGAGGGGAGGGAAAAAAAAAAAAAAAAAAAAAAAAAAAAAGGAAAAAGAAAGAAAGAAAGAAAGAAAAAAGACTCTCTCTTCGCAAAGAATAGAACTTCTAAAGGATTCAGACAAAGGCCAATGTCTGCTTTTGATATTATCATCATCACCATCAAAATGAATGCCATTTTAAACATCTTTTTCCTCTTGAAGTGCCTACCTATGATATTCTAAACAACAGTATCTGACTCTTGGCACTTATTTAAGATACACACTGAAAATGAAAACTGAATTAACAATTATAATTTAAAAATCCCTAAGGCAATATTGAAACTCTTATAGAAGAAAACAACTATTCTCAAAATGGCTGGCAGCATCATCTCCAGGCTATATAATAAAAATGCCAAGGAAAATGATCTCATATTTCTTTCTTCTCACCAGAAAAGCTTCAAGAATAATGATTTCGGGCTCTCTGATTTTCTGGCTTACTTGTCATACATACAATACCAATATTTGCTTGCCTATCACATATACAGAATAGCTGAAAATATATCCAAAGTTTAACTTAATGCTTTGGCTTACTGTATTCCATGGTGTAAATTCCTCATCCGTCATCTCATTCCTCTGAGAAAATGAAGTAAACACAAAGGCTGAGCCCAGTTCTTTGCAGAGATGTTAACTGAAGTCCAGAAAAGTGCGTAGAAGAGTACACTGTAATCCTTACTGCACTGGCACATTTGGGGAAGCTTTTGGACATTTGTTTAATCCTACCCTCTGCTAGGCCCAGGGAGTTCCCCAATGTTTTAGTGCTCTTTGATCTCTTTTCTTTGATTTGCCAAAGCAGTTTTGCCTTAAGGATAGAACAGAGGAATCACTCAAAACCATAAATCTGGCAGTTGTGTTTAAGTTCTTGTTAGTATCCTGCTTAACTAGATGACTCTTTTACCTTTCTCGCTTAGCTTTATTGTTGACCTAAATAGATGGAAAGCAAAAGCTCAAAGATATGCATGATATGCATTAGAAAAGAATACATATTTTTTATATTTTATACAAGGTTCATTGGGGATCAGAGAGGGGTTTCCTTTATGTCTGTAATATTTGAATATATGGAGGTAACTTTGCTATACTTATTACAGTGTAAATTCTTGTTGTCTGAAAATGGGTAGATGAAACATTAAAAAGTATCATCTATATTTTATAAAATGATATTAATATTTTCTCCTTTCTGCTGAAGATTCTGCCATCTTATTAAGTCATATTAGCCTTTCTATTGACTGCATCCATGCTGACACACATTCTTATCTTCAAAACATCTAGTACCTCAAGAACCCTCCTCTCCTCCCAGCCTCCAGGCAGAATGACTTAACAGATTGTACTGGAGTGTTATTTTATTTCTACTGCACTAATCCACAGGATTATCTACGTCTGTTTGGATGATACTCTGATCCTTTCCTGTATTAAAATGATTTGAATAATCTGGAAGCATAGTAAATATACATACAATTATTTCAAATAAAACCATACCATTAAACAAAGCTAATTCCAGCACCATTTCCTGAGCACTCCTTGAACTTCTCTGGATCCTAATAACTCATGTTCATGAACCTCTGTAGCCTTTGTTTATCCATCTTTCAGTTTTAATATTAATGCTCTTCTACACTGATCAGAATTTACTTTTGCTTAAAGCTCAGTGCTGTAGATTTATTATATTGTTTTTTTATTAATAGTTATCAAAAAAGAGTCTGACATCTTCTAACCAATGTACCTGGACTACCTTAATAACAGATAAATATATAGAGTAAATATAAATATAGTAAAATCTAAATAAATATATTAAAATCTAAATATAGTAAATATATCACTGATCTTGTAGTTCAAAAAAAAAAAAAAAATTAATTCTATTCCATAGTAATCTCTGATGGTATCAAATGAATCAGCAGAATTATTTGCCCATAATAGAGGGACAAAAGATAAAAGATAAAATAAAGATCACCAAGTTCTGATCCCCCTGCCATGGGCAGGGAAACCTCCCACTAGACCAATTTGCTCAAAGGCCTTAAACACTTCCAGGGATGGGGCACCACAACTTCTCTGAGTAACCTGTTCCAGCACTTCATCACCCCCTGAGTAAAGCATTTCTTACTAATATGTAATCTAAATCTACCTTTTTTTTTTTTTTTTTTTTTAATTTAAAAACATTACTCTTTGTTCCATCACTACATTCCCAAACAAAGGGTCCCCCTCCTGCTTTCCTGTAGGTCCTCTTTAAGCCCCAGTCTTCTCTTCTCCAGGCAATTTTCTCCTAAAATGATGAAAAAATGTTTTAGTTGGAGATTTCCTTTTTTGTTGTTGTTTTGGTTTGGTTTGTTTGTTTGTATTTGTTTTGTTTTTTTGTCATTGTTTGTTTTTGTGTGTGTATTTTGTTATTTTGGTTTGGTTTGGTTTTCTGGTTTTTGTTTTTGTTTACTTCCTTGTTTGTGCAACAGCAATCTATAACATGATTAACAGCACGGTCATTGTTGTCACAGATCTAGAATGGGAATCATAATGTTGTCTACAATTGGATTTATTTTTTTTTAAGTTATTCTATAATCAAAATACTGCATTTCAGTCACTAATATAGTCAACATGATATTTTCCATTTATATAAAAGGACCGTAGATTCTATCATAATTTAAAACTCTGAATATACAATACATAGTTCCTTTGGTGATGGAAAATCTTCACGTTCACAGTCACCATTTAGATTATCGCAGGAACTTTTTCGAAGTAGATGTGATTACAATATCACATCTGATTTACAGTTGGAAAGTTAACCTCTTCAATAACAGTATAACTGGAATGTAATACTGACCTCAACAAACTTTCTCTTCTACAATGAGAAATCTCTGTTGTAGCAAATAATTTCTGTGTTTATCATTTGTGGGAATATAAAGATAGGGCAAAGCTGAAACATCACCCAAATTTACAGATTTTAGGGGATATTTAGCTGTCAAAAAACATTTATTTTACAAACATTTAGAGTGCATAATAAGCAGGAAAAGATATGAACAAGTTAAAATGCAAACTACCTTCTGGATATATAGTAGCAGCACAGCTCACTGCTTTGCAATATTTCTACATTTTTTTTCAGTACACATTTTTACTTGTTTTGCTTGTTGGAGACTGAAGCAGTCAAAATAAAATGAAACACTTCACCACCCCTTAACTACATTAAGGGTTTTGATTCTAAGAATTATAAGTGCAATTCTTTTTTTTTTTTTTTTTAATCTAAATTCAGCCTCCAAAAATTAAGTATGGAGTTTAAGCTAGGCAAACAAACTGAAAGGGTGGAGATGTCTTCACGTGATTAATGAAATATTTAGAAAAAGATGCCTACATTTCTGTGGATGAGTCAATTTAATAATGTGCCAAATATGTGCCCCACAATCTGAAAAGAAACAATTTTCATTTAGCTTCAGACCCAAGCCAGATACTTTACACAAAACCATTAATAGGCTGCTCTGTGTCATCAATTCTTTGTATGTTTTAAGAAATATTGTAGCACAGAAGCAGAAGGCCAGTATTGTCTGGGGGTCATAGCAAGCCTTTAGCCTTTTCCATATAAGTATGGTGACTTAAGCACATCTTAAAATAATTTTCCAAATACGTTGGTCAGGAAATCTATAACAGATGGTAGTGTTGTGTGTTAACCCCAACAGGAAGCTAAGCCCCACACAGCCGCTCACTTATAGCCCCTCTGTGGGATGGGAAAGAGATTTGGAAGGATAAAAGTGAGAAAAGTTGTGGGTTGAGATAAAGAGAGTTAATAGATAAGGTAAAACCAATATACACAAGCAAAGTAAAACAAAGAATTCATTCACTTCTTCCTATTGACAGGCAGATGAGATGTTCAGCCAATTTGAGGAAGGCTCCTTTGAGGCTCCTTACACTTAGTGGCTATTTGGGAAGACAAACACCATCATGCTCAACATTCCTCCCTTTCTCCTTCTTATTCCCAACTTTTATTCCTATACATGACATCATATGGTATAGGTCAGCTGTCCTGGCTGTGTCCCCTCGCAAATATCTGTGCACCCCCAGCCTGCTCACTAGCAGGACAGCATGAGAAACACAGAAGGCTATGTAGGTACTGCTCAGCAACAGCTGAAATATCAATGTCCAAATCCAAAACAGAAATCCAAAACATAACACTATGCAAGCTATTGCAAAGAAAATTAAATCTATCCCTGCCAAAACCAGTACATAGAGTTCTTCTCCATTGTTAAATGAATTAATAGTAAATAAAAATATAAATATTAGTGTCCCAAAATTCATAACATGCTGGTATTAAAAAATAAAATATTAAAGGTTTTATGATCTAGTTCAAAAGCTTGCAAAAATGTTCTAAATCTCAGAAAAAAAAAATCACATTAGAGGGTTTTCTTTTTCAGCAAAATTTTTTCCAACTGAGAATTAAAGTAAGAGTCAATAATGTGTTTTTCTAATGGCATCAGTTATTCATTTGCAATCGTTCATGACATGAAGAAATAAATTAAATAAAATAGGGGAAAATGTGAGTCATGCCTTATTTGTCTAGATGCCTCTCCTGAAGTTAGAAACATCTGCAAAGTGTATTGGCTACATTAGATAAATGAATGATTTTTCTTTCCCAGGGCTAAAGTAATTTTTAATTTAATTCAAGAGCACATAGAGTTTGTACTCTCTGAAGACTTCTACACTATTTTCCCTTTACACTTACTTTGCCTCAGATCCAGGTATATATTTTTAAGCAGCAAAATGAAAACAGGTATCCTTTGTTTAACTGTAATAAGAAACAAGTTCCAAAATTGCAATATGAACTTCATAAAATATACAGTATATATACAGAGAAAGATCTTTACATTCAGCATAATCAAGTATACATGTAATGTAACTATGAAAATTACAGGCCCAGTCAACCCAGTCAGCATGAGTTCATGAAAAGCAAGTCCTGCCTGACCAACCTCATCTCCTTCTATGACTGGGTGACCCATCTGGTGGATGAGGGAAAGCCTGTTGACATAGTCTACCTAGACTTCTGCAGGACGTTGACATGGTCTCTCACAGTATTCTCCTGGAGAAGCTGGCAAACCATGGCTTGGACAAGTAAACGCTGCTGGATTAAGAAGCTGGATGGCCAGGCCCAGAAAGTAGTGTTACAGCCTGGGAAAAGAGGGCTAAGAATCACAACTATGTACTGAATGTCTCCTCAAATGTAATATTTGGTAGTGTTCCCATATCACAAATCAGTCATTAAATGCCAGACCTGGACCACAAGGAGAGCCCTGCACTAATAGAAATGAGAGACTTACTATGCTTTGCTGGGTTAATACTGTCTGGATGGTCAGGCCCAGAGGGTAGTGTTAAACGGAGTGAAATCCAGCTGGCGACTGGTCACCAGTGCTGTTCCTCAGGAGTCAGTATTGGGGCTCATCCTCGATAATATCTTCATTGATGACTTGGATGAGGGACTTGAGTACACCCTCATTAAGTCTGCAGATGACACCAAGCTGGTGGGAAGTGTCGATCTGCCAGAGGATAGAAAGGCCCTGCAGAGGAACCTGGACAAGTTGGATCGACAGGCAGAGGCCAATGGGATGAAGTTGAACATGGATAAGTGCTGGGTCATGCACTTTGGCCTCAATTACCCCATGCAATGCTGCAGGCTTGGGGCAGAGTATCTTGAAAACTGTGCAGAGGAAAAGGATCTGGGGGTGTTGGTCAATGCTCTCCTGAACATGAGCCGGCGGTGTGCCCAGGTGGACAAGAAGGCCAATAGCATCCTGGCTTGTATCAGGAATAGTGAAACCAGCAGGACCAGGGAGGTGACTGTTCCCATGTACTTTGTTCTCATTTTCCTCTGTTCTTATATTCTTAACATCAATTATCTACAAGTGAAACATCTGCGTCAAAGCTACAGGGTGTCCACAAGATTTTTGAGGTAAGTAGATTTGGGTGGTTTTAGAATGTGAGTTATTTTATTTGTCTTGAAAATTTACATTAGGGTGACATGAATTATACTTCAAATTGCTTAGCATAAGTCTGTATTTTTTCACATGAATAACAGGTATGTATCTAGAAAATGTATGATATATAATGTACAAATCCCAGGCAATAGTACAAATTATCTTTTATGTTTTTGCCCAGTGATTATATCAGCATCAAACTTTTTTATCCTCACTAGTGCTGCATGGCCAGCCAAAATATAACAGCCAGCTGAAAAATATTTGTGTATGATACAGTTGTTTCTCTGCTGATTTGTTTATTACAAATATTGTAGGATGTGAGGCATTTACACTCTGTTACCAAACAAATGCACTGGTCTTGATTAAACGTTTTATGGAAAATGGCAGAATTGGTGGATGTAGCCTAATTACCAGTGTTAGTAAGCAATCTACAAATTACTATGTTCGGAAGAACTTTGTTGGGTCCTATGTTTTCAGCGTGGTTCGGCCTCTTATATAGCAAGGTAAAACTCCCCAGACAGAGTTATTCTGAATCTCATAGTAGACTTCTTTTATGTTAATGAGTAGAACTGGATCTTGAATATGTTTAATATACATGGTTTACACGAGCATTCTGGCAAAAAGTAAATTTCTATAAATATTTTATTCAGAAAGATGTATAACAGCTGCTCTGTATATGTGTATCACGCACTACATTTACAAGTGTCTTACTTCTAACCATGCTAAACTGAATAACTTACATGTGGAATTTTACAATATGATTAGGTTTACTTATTAAAATTTTTCTGAAGGAAAAATTCTCAAAGACAAGAAAGGCCATACATTAATGCCAAGAACTACAATGACTGCATAATGATCTGAACTTTCTTCCTTTACAAAACAAAATTTAAAAATCTGGAATCAGGAAACTCAAGAAAATTTTAAAAAATACTTTGTTACACAGGACAGAGATATTTCCAAGCCTCCTACACAAGTGTAAGGTACAGGAACTACCTCAAAATAGCTATCCAGTAAATATTATAGAGAGTATAACACAGATATAACACTTGATAACACAGAATCCAGAATAAGCCAGTCAGTGGTCCAAATCATTACGTATTAATTCCATAATAATACATAAATTGTATTTACAGCATGATAACCCTTCTGCATTATGAGTGGGTATTCAAATGAAGCATTAACTTTTAATCTATACCCAAAGCTGCTGAGAAATTAAGTTTTGTACATTTTGAGAATGAAATAAAGATAGAAATTGAGCAAGCCATCACCACGTCAGTAATAATTCTCATGTTATGCAACATTTTTTGATCCATATGTTTTGCTAGAATCTTCTGTTTGGGGGTTATGTGGGCCATTCTTCCATCTGTGTTAATTATCTACCCATTCCATAGGAAACAAAATCCACTGAGATTTGTCCAAAACTGGACACAGTGCTCCAGACGTGTTCTCACAAGAGCTGATCAGAGAGAATTATTTCACTGCTGGCTGCATTCTTGTTCATGTTGTCCAGTTGCATTTTCGTCCATCAAGATTCCCAGGTTCTTTCCTGCAAAGCTGCTTTCCAGTGAGCTGGACCCCAGCCTGTACTGGTTCATTACTTCCCCAGGGGCAGAATTTGGCATTACATTTTGTTGAACTTCATGAGGTTTCAGTCAGCCCATTTCTCCATTATGCTGAGGGTTCTCTGTATAGTTGCTCTGTCCTCCACCTTATTGTCTGCTCCCTTTATTTTTTATCATCGACAAATTTGCTGTAAGTGCTTTCCATCTCCTCCTTCAGGTCATTAATAAACCTGCTTAAAAAGTATTAACTCCAATTAGCTCCTCTAATAACTAATAACAAGCTACATGCTATGCTTTGTACTGCTGATCACAAGATCCTGGACCAGCCAACTTTCTACTGACCTTTCAATACACCAATCCAAATCATAATAAATTTTGCTGCAAGGGTACCCTGTAGATAGAAAAATTTTCAGTTTGTCTTGCCAAAATTCAGCTTAGCTGGGAAGAAGTTATGAAGAGCTAGAAACAGATGCAAATATCTTCAAAGAACTGCAGAACAAATGGCATTTAAAGAATAAGTCCTGTAGTACTGCATTGGTCATGTCTTCTTGTTGAGGAAATGAAGATGAAAGGCATGTAGACCACTACCTGGTGAAGATCTAAAGAAAGAGGTAATGAGCAGCAAGAAAGCAACAGGTTGTAGGATTTTTTTTTCTAATAATAAGAAAAGGAAGCACTTGAATAAACTGCCTAGTGTAGCTGTGGAATATTTCAGTCACCTTTGGAAGTATCAGAGAAATCCATACCAAGCATTTCCCTACCCTCAAACTCAGGAGCTCTCCTGGCTTTATTTCCTATACGTAGCAGTGATGTGGTCATTGTATTAGCAGATGCTACTAAATAAATATAAATCCACTTTTTGGCCAACTGGGCAAAACCTTTCTCCCTCTCCTCTCAAGCATGCAGTGACTGTGTACCAAGCTATTTGATCAATCTGTACCAAAAACAAACAAACAAACAAACAAAACAAAACAAACAAACAAACAAAAAGAAAAGTAAAATCTGGCCCTCAAGAGATCTTGCCTTGACAGCAGTCAGCATCACAAAATTACTATTTTTCTTTCTGACTGTTAGTAGAAAATAAACAAGTCATTCTTTCTTTTAAAACTCATATGTAGTCCCAGAAACAAGTAATTGATTTGTTGTTTCACATGCAGTTACTTTCAAGCATGTGATTTTTTAACGAGCATGTACACATCTTCACAGAATCACAGAATTGTAGGGGTTGGAAGGGACCTCAAGAGACCATTGGATCCAACCCCCTGCCAAAGCAGGTTCCCTAGAGCAGGTTGCACGGGTAAGCATCCAGATGGGTCTTGAATATCTGCAGAGAAGGAGACCACAGCCACCCTGGGCAGCCTGTTCCAGTGCTCTGTCACCTTCACCATGAAGAAGTTCTTTTGCGTGTTGGTGCAGAACATCTTGTGCTCCATTTTGTGGCCATTGCCCCTTGTCCTGTCCCTACAAACCCCTGAAAAGAGGTTGGCCATATCCCTTTGTCTCCCACACTTCAGGTATTTATAAACATTGAAAAGATCCCCTCTCAGTCTTCTTTTCTCAAGGCTGAACAGACTCAGGTGTCTCAGCCTCAGAGGGGAGATGCTCCAGGCCCAGTATCATCTTTGTGGCCCTCTGCTGGACTCTTTCCAGGAGATCCCTGTCTTTTTTGTACCAAGGAGTCCAGAACTGGACACAGTACTCCAGGGGAGACCTGACCAGGGCAGAGTAGAAGGGGAGGATCACCTCCCTAGACCTGCTGGCCACACTCCATTTAATGCACACCAGGATCCCATTGGCCTTCTTGGCCTCCAGGGCACACTGCTGGCTCATGGCCAACCTGTCATCTACCAGGACCCCAGGTTCTTCTCCTCAGAAGTCCTCTCCAGCAGGTTGCCCCCCAGCCTGTACTGATACATGAGGTAGTTCCTTCCCAAATGCAGAACTCTACACCTGCTCTTGTTAAACTTCATTTGGTTTCTTCCTACCCAGCTTTCCAGCTGGTCACAGGTCTCACAGCACAGCCTACTGGCATGTCAGCCACTCCTCCCAGCTTTGTATCATTGGCGTACTTTCTGAGGGTGGACACTATTCCCTCATCAGGGTCAATGAGAATGTTGAACAAGACCGGACCCAGCACTGACCCCTAGGGTACACCGCTAGTCACAGGTCTCTAGCCAGACTCTTCACCACCGATCACCACCCTCTGAGCTTGGCCAGTCAGCCAGTTCTCAACCCACCTTACTGTCCACTCATTTATCCCACACTTCCGCAGCTTTGTTAGCAGGATGTCATGGGAGACAGTATCAAAAGCCTTGCTAAAGTCAAGGTAAATGACATCCACTGCTCTCCCCTCATCTATCCAGCTGGTGAATCTATCATAGAAGGCAACGAGGTTGGTAAAGCACAATTTCCCCTTGGTGAATCCATGCTGACTACTCCTCATAACCTTCTTCTCTTCCAATTGTTTGGAGATGGCATCCAGAACAAGCTGTTCATCACCTATCCAGGGACAGAGGTGAGACTGACTGGCCTGTAGTTTCCCGGATCCTCCTCCTTGCTCTTTTTGAAGACCAGAGTGACTTTGGCTATCCTCCAGTCTTCAGGCACCCCTCCTGTTCTCCAAGAACAGGAAGTGGAACTTAGAAGTGTTTAAACTGAAAGCATAAGAGGAATAATCTTTAGTTCTACAAAAGCTCAAATTAAATAAACAATTTTTGATACTTGATCTATTATCAGTCAAAATACTCTTTTGACCAAGGAACTTAAGTCACCTCTTTGATCAGTTCATCATTTCCTGATGAATAAGATACATAGATGGTCTTGTTAGGAACATATATGCAACAAGCACTCTGAATTAGGCATTTATTGTGAATGAAGCATTGTTAATGGACAGTAGTCCTTACCACATATTTTGGTAAATACTTATTCAGTACAAGAACATGTCTAAGAAACAATAGTACAGCAATCCTAGGTCCCCAGTAGTTCCTTGGTATGCTTACCAAGGCTATATGGATTATTGCTACATTTGGAAGGAAATTGACCAAATTCCTTTAATACATGTTTTACATTTGTATCCCATTATATATGCTTAGTTTTTCTCAGTTTGAACTCTACTTCTTCAAGGAAATAGTTTGTACTTGTAGAACCATAGTCACCTTTAACCTCCTCAGTTGTGTTCACAAGCTCAATATAGAGTCCAATGAAATAACAAAAATAAATAAATTAATAAATAATAGCCAGCCAATAAACAACCCTGATGCAGATACCACAACTTCCTGATCATCAAGACACATATCCTATGTTATCTAGGATCATGGATCATCATGGAAGGTGTTCATTCCCTCGGAATGGAGTTTCTGCACAAATAGGGTTACTAATGCTGTCAGCAACATGCTCTGAGATGGATTTCTACAACTTAGCAAACAAGAAAGTGTGGTGGTTTTACCAAGCTGGGCAGCCAAGCTCCACCACAACCACTCTCACTCCCATTCTTCAAAGGAAAAGGGGGAGAAATTACAATGAAAAGGGCTCCAGTGTTGAGATAAGAACAGAGAGATCACTCAATTGTTGTAACGGGCAAAATAGACTCACTATTGGGAGATAAGAGAAATTTATTACCTATTACTAACAAGCTAGAGAAGTGAGAAACAAAGAAAACAAACTAAAAACTCCGTTCCCTCATCCTCCCTCTTCCACCTCCTCCTCCTGAGGGGGTGTTAGTCTATAGCACTTTGTCTCTGCTGCTCCTTCAAGGTCACTCTCTTCCCCTCCTCCAATCTGGTGTGCCTCCCACAGGATGCCATCCTTCCTGAACTTATCCTGTGGGGGCTGTCCACAGGCAGCAGCTCTTCAAGAACTTCTCCAGTATGGGTCTATACCACAGGGTCCATCCATCAGGAGCAAACTGCTCCAACATGGGTCCCACACAAACAACAGCTCCTGCCAGATCATCTGCTCCTGTGTGGGGTCTTCTCCACAGGCTAGATGTCCAGCCCAGAGACTGGTCCAGTGGGGTTTCTCCATGGGCCACAGCTTCCTCCAGGCCACATCCACCTGCTCCACTGGGGACTCATCCACAGGCTGCAGCATGGAAATCTGCTCCATCGTGGAACCCGTGGACTGCAGGGAGAAAACCTGCTCCACCACGGCCCTTTCCACAGGCCACAGGGTTACTTCTACTCTGGTGCCTGGAGCACCTTCTGCCCTCCTTCATCACTGACCTTGGTGTCTGCAGGGCTGATTCTCACTCCTGACTCTCCCAGCTGCTCTTGTACAGCAGTTTTGTTTGTTGTTGTTGTTGTTGTTTTGTTTGGTTGGTTTTGTTTGTTATGTTTTTCCCTTTCTCAAATATGCTCTCACAGAGGTGCAAACAACATAGCTTATTGGCTTGGTTCTGGTCAGCAGCAGGTCCCTTTGGAGTCAGCTGAAACTGTCCCTTACCTAACATGTGGCAGCTTCTGGACTCTTCTTACAGAAGCCACTCCTGAAGCCCCTCAATACCAAAACCTCGCCACATAAACCTGCTACAGAAAGTTCGAAAGCCAGTCTGAAAAAATTCTGCAGACCTATGACAATAAAATCCATTAGGCATATCCTCTATCACAATATGCAAGCAACAAATATATATATGTCTTTGTTCAATTTACATTTACAGACTCTACAGCTGTTGCTATAGAAATAGAGTGGTTAACACTTCATTATTGTGCAATGAATGCTTGGCTGTATAAATGAAGGACAAATTCTTCCTTCAGAAAAGTTATAACATTGTTCTGGATTTGCAATGCCATGAAGAAGTTGTAAGAGTGGCATTTCCTTCACCCAGATATGAATTATATAGACTACGTGAATGATGCTTGCATGACCATGATATGGAGATTAATTATCTTTGAATAAGATGACAATTTCTTACCATCAAAATGTAAGAACATCCAGTGGGAGCCTCAGACCTACATAGAAAAAAAACTTGGGCAAGTGATGAGGCATTTTCTTCCAATCTAGAATTGTGGAGAACCATGCATTAGAAATTGCAGAATTCCAATGGTAGCTTTCCTACTGACATCCCCCAGGTACTCACCATTCCAAAAGACAAGTTAAGTTTTGATGGAATTATGAGTCTAAGGCATATATGAATGTCAATTCATATGCAAAAGGTAAATATAAATTTTCTATACAACATTGTAATCAACTGCCTATGTGCTTTCCCTAGCAGCTACCTCTTTACTAGGCTTCCTTTCTGCAAAGGTGGTCTGCATTCATTCTAAAGAAATTTTACTGGGGCTATAGTCTTTAAAACCAAAACAGCTGTATAAGCAGAAAACATTCTTTTACTGTTGTGTTAAAATGGGGAGTTCATGTACAGTTTGAGGTTGGAAGGTAAGGAGAGACAAAAGCAAGGCCCATTCACTTTGACAGCTGAATTCCAACAGCACTTGGAAGAGGGAGATAAGATTAAAACTTCAACCATTCATAAAAAAAGTTCCATTAAGCCAAAACAGTCCTTATCTTTTGGCTTTATAAGATAAACTTCCCTAACACAAATTGTAATTATAGGAAGTATTTCAGGAAATTTTTACACTACGAAGCAAAATTTTGTAATATATATAATAAGTGTTATAGACATTAGCAGGTTTACTTCTGAGGAGTCCATACTTACCCTGGACATTGGCCTGTGTCCAAGGTGGAAAAAAAAAATAATAAAATAAAATAAAATAAAATACAAATAAAATAAAAAAAATGTTTTAAAGGTGATTGATTATTTTTGATAATACTTTGCCAATACTTACTATGTAAATCTTTTATAGTAAATCTTTTCCTCCTCTACCCCAAAACTAGCTCAGCTATTTCTCATTTTCCATCTTCTAGATTAATATATCCCCAACTCCTCTTCATGTAGGCCTGTTTATGTTATCTTATGCTGCTTGAAATTAACTTTGAATGGTACCAAGGATTAAGATACCTAGCCAATGTTCCTTTTGTGACTTATGCTGCCTTATGAATCTATTAAAAGTCAAACCATTTTCATTTTATTTGTCTTTCTCAAAATCAATAGGAATATTTGCAGAAATATTGTAGCTAGATTTGATTTTACCAACATACACTAACTAGCTAATTCAGTATTAGTCATATGTTTTACAGGATAATAATGTATTTATTATTTTATTTAACATGTCCTTTTGAAGTATAATATATAATAGTTAGTATTTTCTAGGCTAAAAGTATTAGTAACAATAAAAAAAAAAAAAAAAAGACACATGCCTTATTCTCAGCTCAGCATAGAATCATAGAATCATTAAGGTTGGGAAAGACCTTCAAAATACCCAGTCCAAACATCACCCTATTAACAATGTCACCCACTAAACCATGTCCCTGTGTACCACATCCAACCTTTCCTTGAACACCCTTGGGGACGGTGATGCCACCACCTCCCTGGGCAACCTGTTCTAATGCCTGACTGCTCTTTCTGAGAAGAAATGTCTCCTCATTTCCAACCTGAACATCCCCTGGTGCAACTTGAGGCCTTTCCCTCTAGTTCTATCACTAGTTATCCATGAGAAGAGGCCAACCCCCAGCTCCCTACAACGTCCTTTCAGGTGGCTATAGAGAGCAATAAGGTCTCTCTCCCCTGAGCCTCCTCTTCTCCAGACTAAACACCCCCAGTTCCCTCAGCCATTCCTCATAGGACTTGTGTTCCAGACCCTCCACCAGCTGTGTAGGCCTTCTCTGGATGTGTTCCAGGGCCTCAATGGCCTTCTTGGACTGAGGGGCCTGAAACTGAACACAGTACTCGGCCTCACCAGAGCAAAGTACATGGGAACAGTCACTTCCCTGGTCCTGCTGGTTTCACTATTCCTGATACAAGCCAGGATGCTATTGGCCTTCTTGTCCACCTGGGCACACCGCCGGCTCATGTTCAGGAGAGCATTGACCAACACCCCCAGATCCTTTTCCTCTGCACAGTTTTCAAGATACTCTGCCCCAAGCCTGCAGCATTGCATGGGGTAATTGAGGCCAAAGTGCATGACCCAGCACTTATCCATGTTCAACTTCATCCCATTGGCCTCTGCCTGTCGATCCAACTTGTCCAGGTTCCTCTGCAGGGCCTTTCTATCCTCTGGCAGATCGACACTTCCCACCAGCTTGGTGTCATCTGCAGACTTAATGAGGGTGTACTCAAGTCCCTCATCCAAGTCATCAATGAAGATATTATCGAGGATGAGCCCCAATACTGACTCCTGAGGAACAGCACTGGTGACCAGTCGCCAGCTGGATTTCACTCCGTTTAACACTACCCTCTGGGCCTGACCATCCAGACAGTATTAACCCAGCAAAGCATAGTAAGTCTCTCATTTCTATTAGTGCAGGGCTCTCCTTGTGGTCCAGGTCTGGCATTTAATGACTGATTTGTGATATGGGAACACTACCAAATATTACATTTGAGGAGACATTCAGTACATAGTTGTGATTCTTAGCCCTCTTTTCCCAGGCTGTAGTACAGAATATACCCAGATGTGCAGGATGCTCCTATTGTAGTCTACACATTTGGTGTATTTTTAGGATGACATGATGACGAGTTGAAAGATTTAAAATATGAGTTTTCTCAAGCATTCTTGGATTTTGTATATAAAAGTATAAGGTCTTTCACAGCTACATAACACATCCAGAGATGAACCAGTACTCCTTTATCCCAAACTGCTAAAAAACAGATATATAGATAGAGATATTCTTAAGAAGAAATTCCTAGCATGTAGTAACAGTAATGGCTTACCTAGTAATGGCTGATATTTCATATTTATTGTTACCAAAGTATTTTTATTTTTCTGCATTTTTCATTATATGCAAAATTAAATAAAACTTTGTTGTCAAATGAGAATACAGGCAGTGCAATAATTTGTGTATACTGTTAGTATGTGGATCAGAAGAAAGTAATCTTCAAGATTATTTCAGAGAAATAAAACACCTGTTCTTTTTCTTCCAAACCCAAACCAGCAAGAGTTTGGTTTGGTTTTTTTTGCTTTTTTTTTTTTTTTTTTTTTTTAATTTTTGTTATTTAAGGGTTGTTTGCCCAAAGACCTCTGGATTTCTTTGTCAAGAGATTTATTTTCATTACACACTCTCTTCTCTCCAGCTGCTTCAAATAGTAGTTTTCACAGACTTAGTTAACATTGCTAAGGTTTTCTTACCTTGTGCTGACAAAGTTTTTAGAAAATTGTGGCTGGAGGCTGGTGTTCAACATTTGCCACAAGGTTATGCAAAGTTCTGATCAACAATACAAACTTGTTTAGAATAACTTCACCTTAAAAAACAAGTGACCCTTTCAGAACTATAGACAATGTGTTCTCATTTGTTCTCAGTGGATAAGAAGTGCTTTTGACCACATTTTTAAAAAATCTTTTGGGTTTTGTGTGTTTATAAAAGAAAAAAAATGTATTTTTTTTTCTCTGAAAAAAATATATGTATCTGCAGTGTTGATTCATAGCCTTGTAGAGGATATGGTAATGTTCAAATAATAAGTTCTTAAAACATTTTAAAGAGATTAATTCCACATATTCTGTTTAATAGAAAAGGCTCATTTCTTCTCCAGCACTTAACAGTTCATTGACATTATTGAGCTCTTTGTTAAATATCTCTATATATAAATTAAAAAAAAAAAAAAAAAAAAAAAAAAAGTGAAGGCTAGTTCATAGCAGCAGTAAAAATGAATAAAAACTAGAAGTAAATTCAAGTTCCACGTTAGTAATCAATACAGGGATAGCTTAAAATACTCATGTGTGCAAGAAACACCTGCCTTGAGTCCATGCATTAATGAAGCTAGGCACTGCTAGCCACTCTTTATGCACATAGCCTTTTACCAAAAGTAGAAATTCAGTCTTTTTTAAACTAACACAGCCAGGAGCTAAAACATCAGTCAGTCCTTAATCCAAGCAGCTAGGAAGCAAAGAACAGGCCCAATGGAACCATTAAGGACAGAAAGGATATTTATATAGCGCTATACAGTGATGGTGTTGCTTGTGTATAATATATACAAAGAAATGTTTTTATGACTTGCTTTAGCAATGAGCTGTGTACTTCGAGAAATCACTGCCATAAAAGATGAGTAACCTACCAGCCCTCTTGTACTGTTAGCTGAAGGTAAGCAGTGTTTATGATACATTCAGCATGTTTGAAATGAGTGGATGTGAATTTCCTTTTCTTGAAATGATGGTATATGTATAGTACAGGCACAATACAGTCTGCTTTCATTTATTTTACAACCCTTTTTGAATCTTCTAATATCTGTGCATGAAAGAGAACAAGGCAATTTATCTCATGTTATGAGTTGAGAAGTAACTGAAGTAACTGCTGATGGCTAAGATATGGATATCAGGTGGGAGGATACACAATACACTATGCCAATAGGGAGTTTGCCAATCATCCTTTTTAAATACATTGTGTCTAAAAGTAGTTGTGATCTCATAATCAGGCCAGAGGATGATCTTGTAGCAGCTGAGAAACATCCATTAAAAATCTGTGCCCCAAAAGCTCTGTTTCTTTATTAGGTACACAAGAAGACAATGAAAACTTACCAAAATGTGGCTATTGTGAATGAAAAATTTAATCTTTAACTGTAAGTAATTTTCATGTTTCTACATATACTTCATTTTACAAGCAAGTATCACAACAGCAAAAAGAACATTCAGGATGCTTCTTCAGAGGAAAGCTCTGTGAGAAAGAAATTGATCCCACACAACTTTATTTGCTGTAGATACCTCTGCACAATTTTATTTTACTCCTTTGAATCTTCCTATGACAACAGTTCCTTTTTAAGATTGGCACTATAATAACTTCTAATGCAATCTACTCCTGGCTAATGCTTTTTCTTCAGATAATGTAATTTTTTCTCCTTATACTGAGAATTTCCATAGGGAGGATGGGTTATAATTTTCAACCCAATTATGAGTCTCTTTTGGCTCAATTACTCTGTAAACAGGAATTTTGACTTATCTGGTAACCCCAGTGTTATCACGTTCTTATTTCATATTACACAACATAGCCAAGGCAGAGGGGCTGCACTAATCAGAAATGCATGTGACTCAATAGCTATGTGTTGGGCACAAGAGGCATAAGGGACAGATGTTGCTGCTGTTCTTCTAAGATAGGACACGATAAGAAATATAGAGCTGTTAGACCCTTAAGTTATGTAAAATTACATCTTTGGACCCATGCCCAGTTTATGTTAATTACTTGGTATGACACATCTTACATCTTACTCTTGCTATAGTCACTACACAGCTTAAAAATATCTTAAATAGTTAGGTGCTCTAAAAATAGATTAGATAAGTAACTTTTCAGCAAAATTGTGCACAGGATCTAAAAAAAAAAAAAAAAAAATGTTTGGTTTTCAGATGTTTTGCTCATAATGCCACACATCTGACTAATTTTTCTTTTCCAAAATAGTAGGAAATTTTGCTATTATATCTATTGTATTGTATGCTACCATAATATGCGGTTCCTGTTTGGTAAACTCAGATGTATCCAAAGTAGTGAGATAGCTACATTAACTTCTCTTCTTGTGGATACTATCAAGGTTATCTGGCTATTTCTATTAAGAATAAAAATATGAATTACAACAGTATATTCTATATACTCACGTTATATATTATACTTGTTATATATTATATTATATTATATTATATTATATTATATTATATTATATTATATTATATATTATATATTATATATTATGTATTATATATTATATATTATGTATTATATATTATATATTATACTATATATTATATATAGTATATTCTATATATCTCACGTGATGCAATGGCAAGTTCTAGGCTAAGTGGTGTAGTTGATATAACATAAGAAAGGGATGCCATCCCAAGTGAACTGGATAAGCTAGAAAAGTAGGCCCATGTGAAGCTAATGAGACTCAACAGGTCTAAGTGCAATGTGCTGCACCAGGTTTGGGGAAATCTCAGACATGAATACAGACTAGGTGAAGAAATCATCTGGAGCAGCCCTGCAGAGAAGGACTTGGGGGGTTGACATGAGCCAGCTGTGCACACTTGCAGCCCAGAAGGCAACTGCATCCTAGGCTGCATCAAAAGAGGAGTGTCCAGCCAGTTAAGGGAGGTGATTGTCCCCCTCTTCTCTGCCTTTGTGAGGCCCCACTTGGAGTACTGCATCCAGATCTGGGTCTCCCAGCACAAGAAAGATGTGGATCTGTTAGACTGGGTCCAGAGGAAGGCCAAGAAGATGATCAGAGGGCTGGAGCACCTCTCCTAGGAAGACAGGCTGAGAGAGCTGGGGCTGTACAGCCTATAGAAGAGAAGGTTCCAGAGTGACCTCATTGCAGACTTTCAGTACTTTAAGAAGCCTTATAAAAGAGATGGAGAGCAACTCTTTGCTCAGTCAGATATTGACAGAATTGGGGGGGTGGGGGGGATGTTTAAACTAAAAGAGAGGAGATTTAGTTCAAATATTAGGAGGAAAGTCTTAACTCAGCATGTGGTGAGGCACTGGAACAGGTTGCCCACAGGAGCTATGGATTCCCAACCCTGGAGGTGTTCAAGACCAGGTTGGCTGAGGCTCTGGGCAACCTGATCTTTGGGGTGGCATCCCTGGCCATGGCAGGGAGGAGAAAACTAGAGGATCTTTAAGATCCCTTCCAACCCAAGACATTCTATATTTCTGTGATTCTATGATTTTATGATTCAATGATTCTGATTTTGTGATTCTATGATTAGAGTCCTGATGTGGGCTCAAGCACTGAAATGTGGTCATCCATGCTCTTCAATCTGCTCTTCAATCATAGAATTGTCTAGGTTGGAAGAGACCTTAAGATCATCGAGTCCAACCTCTGACCTAACACTAACAAGTCCTCCACTAAACCATATCACTAAATTCAACATCTAAATGTCTTTTAAAGACCTCCAGGGATGTGACTCCACCACTTCCCTGAGCAACCCATTCCAATGCCTAACAACCTAACAAGTTCTTCCCAATATCCAACCTAGAACACCGTTGGCGCAACTTTAGCCTGTTCCCCCTCATCCTGTCACAAGGTACATGGGAGAATAGACCAATTCCCATCTCACTACAGCATCCTTTAATGTACTTATAGAGAATGATAAGGACGCCCCTAAGCCTCCTCTTCTCCAGGCTGAACAAACCCAGCTCACTCAGCCACTCCTCGTAAGACTTGCTCTCCAGACCCCTCACCAGCTCTGTCGCCCTTCTCTGGACTCACTCGAGCACCTCGATGTGCTTCTTGTAGTGAGGGGCCCAAAACTGAACACAGTACTCAAGGTGAAGGAAGGGACAATACATTTGTTTTCCTCTGTTACCCTTTGATAAATTTATTTTTGGTTTTGTTTTTAAACCATATCATTAATCTTTTTCAAGAGACAAAAAAAGTTCATGTTTTTCCTACAATGTATTTAGTTTGCAGATTTTCAGATGGTGAGGGTGAGCTCCCGCCAGTATCCTTAGCAGTGACTTCTACAGATTGAAGCTGACCTTGGTGTTGCTGCCAGTCAAGTTCTAACACAAGGGTACATCCCACTGCATCATGGGGTGATGCAGAGGTGTGCAGACATTAGGGGCACTACTCCCACACTCCAGGAAATAGTAGGAATCAAAAGAAATCCTGCTAGAAATCCTGCTAAGTGAGCCCACATTAGGGCCTTACAAATTACACAAAAGTTGTAAGCTTTAGAGTGGGATGCTTCATCATCCCCAGTTATCCATCATACACAAGAGAAGGTGGATAAATCACTGTATATATGCATGTACTTGTGAAAGGAAGAAATATATGGCAAGTGTTTCACAATCACGTAGGAAGCCTTTTTTTGTTTGTTTGTTTGGACCTACTGCCTCCAAATAATATGGTTTTCTAGATGGAATAATAAGAATGAAATAGTTTAGGATTTGGAGGTTCTTATTAGTGGGGAGGGAGGAGAGTGGGGACAGGGAATTAACAGCATTCAAATTTTTTGTTGAGCTACAGAAGAGAACAGTCTGCAATAATGCCAACATGCCTGTAGAAATTGTGGAAACTGGGGCAAAGATGAAAATCCAAAATAGTTTTTGTGGTTTTCTATATCAGGATTTTTTTTTCCCCCCCTAAAGCACAACTGTCTAAAAGTATTCCATTTATGTTTTGCTTTACATTGCTGAGAAAGAACAATCTTGTTCCTACCTTTAATATAGTTGTCTTCACCTGAATCTGAAACACTGGGAAGAGTGGACCCTGCTGTGCAGTGGAAGAACATTTGTTCCAGGTGAATGGTTAATAGATCTTTGTCTCAGGTTCAAAGCCACTGTCTTCTTTAAGATAACAAAGAAACTGTTATTCTGTTTAGTTTGGTAGGGTCTTTATAGATTTATTTTATTTTTTTTTTTAACTACTGAATCCTGGGAAGGGTGCGATCATCTTGACAAATCTCACTAGGAGCTGGTGGAACATTTGTCTCACTAATGGCCATGGCTCAGCAGCTTACTATTTTGAAGATCAGAATATTTCAGTGTAGTCCAAGTATTTTGGCTTCCTGTCCTCTGACTGTAAGTTAATGTATTGAATACACAGAAGATCTAAAAGTCTTCCCAACCTTAAATAGAAACCTGTTAAATTAATGACCCTCTCATTTGCACATTCAGTGGAAATTGGGTATAACGCAAACTCAAAGATGGCCAAAATCTGTGCATAACTGAGTTCACTTTTACTTTTTTTCATACACTTTTCCATTCCCATAAATGAGCCCCAATAATGAAATGAGCCTGAAAAGCTAAAAAAAAAAAAAAAAAAAAAAAAAAGTTCAGGCTATTTTATTCCTGAGAACAATCAACAAAATAAAATGAAATTAAAATTCACCTCTTCCAGTACAGTGAGATGAGACAGAATCCTAAATTTCACCAAAATATGTGAATAAGTTATATATTAAAGCCATATCGAACAAAGGCATATCTGGTCTTAAACCGAAATCCCCAATATTTCATAAATAACTTTGTACATGTTGTATTTGTCAAAGAAACAGAAAGCACAAAAAGCAAGTAATCTATACATTTCTCATCTATATGAAAAATTTATTTGAATCTTATTATGAACCTCCTCATTTAAGACAGTTTGCTATAAAAAAAAAAAAAAAAATGACCACACCATTTAAAATTAAAAAATATAATTTAGGTATAATGTTAATGCTCTTAGTGCATTTGAAAACTATGCTGTATTCATTCCTAAATTTTGTCTGAAGATGGGAGCATAAGGAAATTATGTCTACCCTCACTTCAGCATTTCATTGCAACCTATGTGAGCAGCTGCTGTACAGAACTTTAAGGGATGGAGAAAGAGGGGACAGACTGTTGTCCTGCATGAGTGCCTCGTTCTTGCCAATATTAGCTTTCTCACCATTACAAGGAACAGATCTTTGTATAACCATCTGCCCAAAAAAGCACTTGGTCTTTCACCTCTAGTATTTCCTTGAAAAACTGAAATGGGCAACTCTGCTCAAACTTCTCTGATACTAAAACATTTCCCAACCAGAACTGTAAGGTATAGAAAGAGCACATGTGAAAGTCTAGCATCTAGACATAACCTAAAATAGACAGAACTGTCAGCCCTCATTTTGTAGATCTGATGCTACTTCTCCAGACAAGCCCCCTTTGAACTGATGATAGCAAGCAGAAAACTCTGGAAGGATTCAGAAAAAAAAAGAAAAGGAAAAAAAAAAAAAAAAAAAAAAAAAGGAAAACTACTTAACCACATTGCTATTGGTTCAATATGCCTTGCTACTTTACTTGAGAACTCTCTTTAGTACTGAAGTATGTTTAGGGCAGACTACAAGAAGGAAAGAAGGTGCACTTTAACCAGTTCCTTTAGTGCCTGATTTTGCCCTTTAGCTACTGTGAAGTTGGCTGTTTTGACTTTATTACTGCATCATAAATACAAACCAAATTCAGTGTTGTTTCTGTATTGTTTCACTCAGAACTGCAATAAGCTTGGTCTCATTGGAAATATATTGTATTTTACCATTTATTTCTTCTGTTTTGTTCACCTTAAGGTGCAAAATATGAGAAATGGAAGAAATTATTATGAGACTGGTATGTATAAGAAATCCCTTGCACACTAACTATATGGGGAATCATACTATGGAAAATCATTTGTCAAAAATAAGCAAAGGAGTTGATGTTGTAAAAAGTTGATTTCTACAAATTCTCTGGGAAATCTTATCACCAAAAAAGTGGTTTAGTGGATTTCAATAAATTAGTCTGAGATAATGTATTCTCTTTATTTACTCGTGATTTACTGTGTTATTAGTCTCTCTGGGAAAATGTTGGAGATAAATTAAAGTCAAAAACAGCTGAATGAGGAATGACTCTTACAAAAGTTCTAGTCTTCACTGCCTGGATAAGGTAGGCAGTTCTTGCACTGCTTCTTTGCTTTCAGATGCTGCACCCATACACAAGAACTTGTATATTTGGTATATTTTAGAACTTGTATACTTGTATATCACTAAAACATATTCAATTTTCCTACTGGATTTGTGGCAAATCAGTAGAGAGGAAGAAACAAAGGCATAGAAAGTAGCAAGAATGTAGAATATAAATAAAAGGAATTGAAGGACAAAGCCTTAAACTAATGAGATTATAAAGATTAAATATTTTAATATAAAATAAGCAAATTTGTACTGTATTTTATTCACATATCTGGTTTTATATATCTATGCATAATGATAAGAGAGAAAAATAATTCTTATTTAAATCAAACCTATAGATTGATAGAATATGTAAGACCACTTCATGGCAAATAATCAGTTTCTTCACATTTTTTCCAGATTTTCAGAAAATAAGATATGTTTTAGATTGAAGAAGAGACTTGATTCTCTCCAGAACTTTTAAAACCCTGTGATGCTTCCTAGGATGAAGGTCGTGTGAGAGTCTCAAAAATGTTACTGAATTTTTAAATAATAAGAGCAGAACAAGAAGAGATACTGCCTCTTTCTGCCTTAAGAGGAGGGGAAAAAAAAAAAAAAAAAAGGATTGGATACATGTACAAAAAACTAGGCAGGTTGTTACATCATTGCTGGTAACACTAGTGAAGTACTTTGTGGGAGAAATCATGTACTTCTTTGAGGTGACTCTAATACCTCACCTCTCATCCTGAAGAACACAGTTTAGAAATTTTTGCTGACCTTCTGCTGCAGTAGGTGTCATTCAGCAGTATAGGCAAAGACCTACTTTTTCACCTCAGAAAGACAGTGCCTGAGACATCAAAGTGATTCCTTGCACTCCACTTAGACTTCAGATAAGGAGCTGAATAAGAACTACAGATAAGAATGAGTCATGGAAGCTCATCAGTATCTCCCTATCACCCACAAAAACAATTTAATCCCCAATATAGAACACATATATAGTAAGACCCCAAACCACAGGCTCTTCTTTACTTTTATAGCCTGTCTTAACCACATTTCTGCTAGCTCCAAAGCTTATCCATTCTTACCTTTCTTTCTTTTTTTTTTTTTTTTTTTTTTTTTAATTATCTCGCTCATAGTACATCGTTAGTTACATAGCTAGCTCAGGTTCCCTCTCTGTTAATAATCACATCAATAGAGGTTCCCAAATAAAGAATAGGAATTACCAAGCCCTGGAAAGAGGAATCCCTTTACAAAGGAACTACAGGAATGTGTATGTGTATGAATACATACGCACATGTTTCTCTTAACATTTCCATTGTGTTTGTAAAAGTATCTGCAAAAGATCTGAAGGAAGAAGAACAAAAAGAAAAAGAAATAAAGAATTTGTTTGGACAGGGTCATTATACTGGGGTTTAGGTTACCTCAGACAAGAACAAACTAAGCTGGGCTTTAAAACAGTCATGGGAGAGAGCATCATGTTTAGAACAGGATCAAATTGTTCCTGTTTCAAAGAAAACAGGACCAAAGGTTACAGGACCTTTGCAGTCATGCCCTAGGCTCAACAACCTTCTCAAGAGCTCGGTGTTGATACTGAGTTTTTTGTACCAAAGTTCAGTTATTACTTACTTGACCTTCTTTGGAATGCAGTAGCCTTCTCTCACGCTAAATTTGTCCACCCTTCAGTCATAGCATGTGATGGCCAGTGCTTTCTGTTTTGGCCACAAGTTGAGATAGCCATGCACAAGATATTGGCATTTCCTTGAATTCCAGGTGTCTTTGTCAGTCTGTCCTTGCATGAATTCTGTTAAGAATTCACCAAGCTCTCTGGAGGCCTCAGGGCCCACTGCCAAATCTGAATAGAATTGTTGGAAGCAACAATGTATATCCTAACACTAAGAACCTATAATCTTTAGGGATTCAACTAGACATAAACAGACTCAACACTTTCCTCATAAAAGTAATGATGAAAGATGCAGTTTCCCATCATTTCCACTGATTTCCCTAATTTTTCACCGAATTATGCTCAAACCTAACCTTGTACTGTTTGAGATTCATCTATCACATCCAAACCTGATACTTGTGCTATTTAAAGCTTGGAGAATTTAATGATAGGTATTTTCCTGGGAAACCTGCTCCACTTCTGTAATCATTTTTCTTCTTTGCTGATCAGCGTTCTTAGCTGACTTGGAGCAGCAATAACAATTTTGTGCAAAAAATCAGTCTTCGTGGTCAGTGAGCTTCTCAGTTGGTCCTTCAAGCTCAAGGGGAAGAAAATTTCTCATTTTCAGTTTTTGCCCCTGTTCTGGACTCTTGGGGAAAGAGATGAAGAGATGAAATCATGTCCCTTTGCAAAAAAAAGGACACTCTTTTTAGTGGTAATAAGTGATTTGGAGGGTATTCTGGGGTAATCTTCAGGGTATTGAAAGAAAGATTTCCATCTCACAGCTGGTATACATCTTGTTTTTATGGGATTCAATAGATGTTCTTGAATCCATAAGAAATCTGAGGGAAAGTTTTGGACTCTGCATCAGTAAGTGGTTCAAAAACAACTTTAAACTTAAAATTCACAGCTATGAAATTACAGAGATAGGAATGAAAGTCAGAAAAAATCTGTTTAGTGAAAAAGTTTTGAGGGTAGTGATTTAAAGTTAGCTCATTTTTAATCTTTGTGGATGTTGCTAGAAACATGATCTTAGGATCCAAGGTCTATATACTTACTACAAAGATCTTCTTTCTTGGGCTTGAAGGTGAAGGTATCTGTCCATCTGTCCCTTTCCTGACTTTATAACACAAGTAGCACATAACATAGGAAGTCTCATCACAATGTTTATCTGGTGATAGCCCCTCTACTTATCCATAGTTTTTCATAATCCGTTGCTATAAATAAACTTTTGTTATGAAAAAAGAAAAGAAAAAAAAAGAAAAAAAAAGGAAAAAAAAGAAAAAAAAAAAGGAGTCTTATGATTAGGAAGCTGAAAAGGAGATGACTAAGTTACGTCACAAGTCAATTTTCCCCACACAAAATTTATTGACCAGAAGCTCTTCACATCTCAGTGAAGGAAAAAAAAAAAAAAAGTGCTTATAAAGTTCCAGTGTTCTTGAACTCTCCATCCTACTGAATCCTTTGGTCACCACTTTATTTATTTTTTTTCTAAATTGTTGATTTTTGAGTTATTTTTATTCACAATATATCAGCAAGTGGGCTTCTGAATGCTTCCATCCCAGGATATCATATATACTTGTTTCTCAAACATTAAACTAAGTTCATTTTGTGTGGTGAGAAATGCATATTTCATTATCAAGAGACAAAGGAAACTGAAGTTTGATCTTCTCAAAGAATTAAAACCTGAACAGAGATGAAAAATACAGATGCAACTTACTCCTTCAGTCATATTTTAAAAGAAAGCAGCACTGAACTTCCTGCACAGTTTGATAAGGTAGGTATGCAAAAATGAGTATTTGACTGATCAGAGACAACTTGGGAGTGAGCTAGATATGGTAAGTTTCCTCCCCAAATATTGTAATCTTCACTTAATGTGCCCAATGATAGAAACAGGAAGACCTCCATCAGATGCTCAAATTTCCTACTCAGTTTTTATCAGTATAAATTAGTTATCAGCATGAACTTTATAAAGAATTGCTGTTCCTATAGGGTGTGGGGGGAACCAGATAATGTCAAACATATTTCAAGGTTTTATTGTGGTATTCTGTTTAGAATGGCTATTTCATTTCTGTTTTAGAACTTCTGTAATCTCATGTTTTCAAATTTTGTTTTTCATTTATGCATTAGTGTTTTTTTATGGTCATGTCATGCAGTGGTCTTACACATCATTCTTTCTAGAAATCACATTTCTTATCACCAACTTGTAATGTACTAAAAAAAAAAAAAAAAAAAAAAAAAAAAAAATTTAAAGTATTTCTTCTTATTATTTCTTATTCATGTTTAACAAAATTAATTTCCTTCTACAACAAGATCACCCAGGTAGTTGACCCAAAGAAGCCAATAGATGTAATCATTCTGGATTTCAGTAAAGCTTTTGATACTGTCTCTCACAGTGTACTTCTGGACAAAATGACCAGAATATAGTTAGCCAAAAGCATAATAAGAGGGGTGAACAATTGGCTGATGGTTGTTTGGGTCCAGAGGGTTCTTGTAAATAGGGTTACATCAGACTGGTAACCTGTCTCTAGTGGGTTTCCTTGGGACTCCATTTTAGGACCAGTTCTCTTCAATGTTTCCATAAATAATTTGGATGAAGGACTTGAACGCTTTTTGAGCAAGTTTGTGGATGACACCAAATTGGGTGGAGCTCTGTTGAGGGTAGTGAGGCCTTGCAAAGAGATCTGGACAAATCAGAGACATAGATAATCACCAACAATATGGAGTTTAACAAGAGCAAGTGCCAGATTCTGCACCTGGTGAGGGGTAACCCTGGTTATACATACAGACTGGGGGACGAGAAGCTGGAGGGTAGCCCCACAGAAAGGGATCTGGGCGTTTTGATCAACAGCAAACTCTACATGAGCCAGCAATGTGCCTTGGCTGCCAGGAGGGCCAGCCATATTCTGGGGTGCATCAAGCACAGCGTTGCTAGCTGATCAAGGGAAGTAATTGTCTCTACTCTGCACTGGTGTGGCTTCACCTCAAGTACCGTGTGCAGTTTGGGACACCACAGTATAAGAAAGATTCAAAACTGTTAGAAAGTATACAAACAAGGGCAACAAAATGGGAAAGGGTTTAGAGGGGAAGATGACTGAGGAACTGCTGAAGTCACATGGATTGTTCAGCCTGGAGGAGAGGAGACTGTGGGGAGACCTCATTGCAGTATACAACTTCCACATAAGGGGGAGTGGAGAGGCAGGGGCAGATTTCTTTCTGGTGACCAGCAATAGGATCCAGGGGAATGGCTTGAAGCTGCAACAGGCTCCCCTGTTCAGATTGAGTATCAGGAAAAGGTTCTTCACTAAGAGTGTTGTCAGGCACTGGAAAAGGCTCCCTAGGGAAATGGTTGCAGCACCAAGCTTGCCAGAGTTCAAGAAGCATTTGGACAATTCTCTCAGATACATGGTCTGATTTTGGGTGGCCCTTTGGGGACTCAGGAATTGGATTCAGCGATCCTTGTAGGTCCCTTCCAACCTGTATATTCTATGATTCTATGATTATTTGCCTTGTATGTATTATGAGCTCAGTTTTTGAGGTAATAACTAGCACAGTGGGGACAGAAACTAAGCTTCTTATAATCAACTGAAAAAACTCCTCCACTGATTGCCACATAAAATCTAGCTTTTTATGTTCGTGAAGGACTTCGAAGTTAGTGGTAGACAACCCACAAGTGGAAAAAGTTATGAATGTTGTCTGAATACAAGACTAAGGTGCACAGACAGTACAAGACAGAGGTGCACTCTGCACCTGCCCAATATACCTCTTGTCTGCCTTGGCATCACTCTTGATTGTAACCAGCTTGGATCTGCACTACATACTGCCATGTCCCTCCCTAGATGTCAGATAGTGTACACCTTCCTCATTTGTCTTGTAATTGCATTTTCTCTTTCTGGAGGCAGCAAATCCACTATAGGCTACAAAACTCCACCAACAATTCAGAAAGCTCTGGGGTCATTTGCACCCTGAAGCTCTATCCACCTGATTTGTATGGCATTGGTTTTAAACCAGCTTCATTTCCAGGTAAATGCTTACAGAGTAAGAATAGTTTTGAAATTCAGGATTTTTTTTTCATAGGTGGCAGGCAGTTCACATGTTGGCACAGCTACTTAACCTTATTGCTTAAATTGAGGTGATAATTTGACACAGGAACAGTTAGTTTATTAGAGCTGACAAATTATTTGAGATCCTCCATCAGAAGGAGCTACAGAAGTGCTAATTGCAAAATTCATATTGGAAATATGAAATCTGGGTGAATTCTGCCATCTTGGAAAACTCAACTTGTGATTCACTCCAGCAATCAACCCAACTGAGTTTTATTCCTGAAACAAAGGCTTCAAAAACATTTTCAGGATCCTGGGAAGAAAAATATTTAGAACTTCCATGCTTTCTCCTACCCACTGCTTTCCAGCATCTTAGTGACTCATCACAGAATCTAAATCAGGCAACAGGAAAATATATTTTCATTATTTCTTAATTTCCTTAAGCTATCAGCCATTTAGTGCTGTTGAGTCCTAGAGAAACTCCTCTCTCTCTGCCTTCTACCTGGTGAGTTTGCCTTTGCCAACAGCCATTCTGACATCCTCTGTGCTCCTTAGTAAATTAGTGTTTTTTTGTTTGTTTGTTTGTTATGTTTTGTTTTTAATTTGACTCCTGCCTTTTTTCCTGTCCACTTAATTTATGAGAAATGGAAAATTCAAGGGCTAAAACATGCACTCCAGCATCATGCCAGGAGACAATGTCCAGGTAATCTGCATGAATACAATATCTAGATGTCATCACACTCCCACAGTGTGTTCTGTGTAGCTGCATAGTCCATATACCTTCAGGTTTTAAATACCAAACATCACAAAGGCAATTGTGTATTCAGTATATTTTGAGGATTTACCATCAGCCAGAGTGTTCTTTTATGTTTGCCTAGTTGATAAAATTTAGATAACTAATTCAAACACAACACTAGTCCATTTAAATTATAGGTAGAGAATACATCTGAATTCAGAGCATCACAGTCGCAGAATCACAAAGTTATTAAGATTAGAAGGGACCTCTAGAGGTCATCTGGTACAACCCCTGCTCAAGCAGAGGCACCCAGAACAGGGTGCCCAGGACATGTCCTGACTGCTTTTGAAGAGGGAGACTCCACATCCTCTTTGGGCAACCTTTTCCGGTGCTCTATCACCTGAACAGTAAATAAATGCTTCCTGACATTCAGATGGAACCTCTTGTGTTCCAGTTTCTGACCATTGCTTCTTGTTCTGGCAATGGGCAACACTGAAAAGACCCTGGCTCCATCCTCTTTGCACCCTCCCTTCAGGTGTTGATAGACACTGAAGAGATCCCCCTGAGCCTCCTCTTGTCCAGGCTGGGCAGCACCAGTTCTTTCAGCCTTTCCTTATAGGGGAGGTACTCCAGTCCCTTCATCATCTCAGTGGCCTTCCACTGGACTCCTTACAATATGTCCACGTCTCTCTTGTATTGGTGGCCCAGCATTGGACACAGTCTTCCAGGTGTGGTCTTGCCAGCACTGAATAGAAGGAAAGGATCACCTCTCTTGACCTGCTGGCAGTACTTTGCCTAATGCAGCCAAGAATATCATTAACCTTCTTAGCAGCAATGGCACATTGCTGACTCATGTTCAACTTGAATCAGGATCCCCAGGTCTTTTTCTAAAAAGCTGTTTTCCAGATGGGTGGCACCCAGCATGCAGTGGTGTCTGGAGTTGTTCTTCCCAATGTGCAGGATGCTGCCCTTCTCCATGTTGAACTTCATGAGATTTTTTGTAAATTCAAATTATCTATGTGTTCTCTGGCAAAGAAATATCTACAAAACCTAGATCAAATTTACTTGTTAACCTGCAGTCTTATGGTTTTTAGTTTTGAGAAGCATGAGAAATTTTAACCTTTATTACAGGAAAAAGACATTGAGAGGCAGGAAATAAAATCTTTGTTCTTTATGTCCACAGTTTGGAAAATTGTTAACAAGTTCCAACTACAAATACTCTTCTTTAGAAGCTTAAAATTACTTTTAAAACACATTATAAAGCCCAAATAAAAGAGTAATAGGTCAGCATATACAAAATAGGGGCTATATGGTATATAGTTTAGAAGGTATTTTTACTTTATCTGTCAATTTTAGAACACTTCTCCCAAATTTCTAAGTTTATATGCCACATTAATGTTGTTTCACTGAAAAGGCAATTAATAAAGCAATATTTACACCAATTATTTGCAAATGTTATCCATATTTTGTGATCGCAGCATGAATTATTGAAAGATACTTTGTCAAATATTTCTCAGTAAATGTTAATCTTGTTGATTTTAAAATACAAATCAATTTAAATTTAATGTCATCAAAACATTTACACTTTCAGAGACAGGCCTTAATAAACATATGGATATAAAACAAATATTGGAATTCTGAAAATAAATGATTATATGAGAGTCCAGTCAAACTGCAAAGCAGCTGTATCATATCTCCCGCATGTGGTATGTGCTGGCTTTCTGGTAATAGTGGATGTGTTACAATAGCATTGTTTTCTGCTACGAAATCTAGATGTACTCTGTAATACAGTTGCTTTGCATTATATTGATCACCAAAACTCATAGTAAAGAATCACTTCAGTGATCAATGGTGTCACTTTGTAATATATATCATTATAAAATATAAACTTATATTCCAGAGGGACCTGGACAGGCTTGAGAAGCAGGCCCTTGCAAGCCTCATGAAGTTCAATAAGGCCAAGTGCACAGTCCTGCACCTGTGTCAGGGCAATCCCAAATATTAGTACAGACTGGGAAATGAATGGATTGAGCTCTGTGGAGAAAGACTTGGGGGTTCTGGTAGATGAAAAATTTGACACGAGACAGCAGTGTACACTTAAAGTACAGAAAGTCATTTGTATACCAGGGTACATCAAAAGAAGCATGGTCAGCAGGTTGAGGGAAATGATTATCATCCTCTACGCTGCTCTTGTGAGACCCCACCTGGAGTACTGCAGCCAACTCTGGATAGCGCATCAGAAGATGTGGACCTGTTAGAGTATGTCCAGAGGATGGCCACAAAGATGGTGAGAGGTCTGAAGAACCTCTCTGTGAAGAAAGGCTGAGGGAGTGGAGTTGTTCAGCCTAGAGAAGAGAAGCCTTCAGGGAAGCTTTATTGCAGTTTTTCAATACTTAAAGAACTTAAAAAAAAATACTTAAGAACTTAAAAAAAAAAATAGAGGGAAACATTTTACAATGACTTGATAGGACAAGGAGTAATGGTTTTAAATAGAAATGAGGTAGATTTAGATTAGATATAAGTAAGAAATTCTTTATAATGAGGGTAGTGAGGCACTGGAACAGGTTACCAAGAGACGTCGATGTCACATCCCTGGAAATGTTCAAGGTTGGGTTGTGTGGGACTTTGGGCAACATGATCTTGTGAAATGTATCCCTGTCCATGTCAGGGTTTAGGACTAGATGATCTTTAAATATCCCTTTCAACGCAAACCATTCTATGATTCTATTGCACTACAAAGATAATATATAATACATTATTAATAAATTATTTAGATAAGTGGAGTACCTAGAAGCTAGAATTTTAGACTGTTGAATGTAATTTAAGAACTTCCAAAGATCTTACATCAAATTAGTGAACAATAGAAACAGCTGAAGGAAAAACAAAAAGCAATGAGATATGATCAACGTAAAAACAACAAAACTACTTTATAGACATTCAGGTAGACATTCATAGATCCCCTGTCACTTTTTCCAGGTATCCAAAGAAAGGTTTGGAAAAAGCTTCCTATGGTCATGACTTCCCTGTACGAATCTGATCTTCATATAATAGGCAACATGAAGTGACCAGCAAAAGGTGAGAGAGTATTGCCCAAATATTCATTTTCCATTTTTACTGAGACTTTGATTCAAATTTACTTCTTTGACAGAGGTCTTTTTTTATTTTTTAAAGTTCATTTAGACAAAGTCATCTGAAACAAACAAACAAAAAGCAGAGTTGATTGAAGAAAAGCCAAGATGTTTCATAAACTGATGTTGAACTTACTCATTTTTCTAAATATTGTGTTGCTTCAAGAAAATCACTCATTCAATATGTTACAAAATTTCTCAGAGAAATAATCATTCCAGCATCAGACTTCAGTTTCTCACCTTTATTTCCATATTACCTAATTTCTTTCACTGTTCCTAATGCCCTGATAGTGATGCTTTGTTTACATAAAGTAAAAAATAAAAATAAAACTCTTATCCTTAGGCAAAGTATTACTTCCCAATTTCCAAACAGATCCTTCTCCTTTTTTGCCATTTGTCCACATTTCAAACACACAACACACATCCTTGCTCAGAGAACCAAAAAGCTACCAAAACATAGAGCTCTTGGGAAAAAACACACAGCCCAAGAGGAATTTTCTCTTCTCCCCTTCACCTGTTCCTTAGGTATAATGCCAGAGCTAGAATCCCTCTTATCATATTTTCCTTCTACAGGCCAGTGAATCTGTAATTATTTTGTGCATGTCACATGATTTCACCATGAAGTGGACAAACAAGGGTAGAATTTCCTTTGAGATGGAAGAGAGCTGAAGCCTTCATTGAGGCATCTGAAATAGCTCTACTTACTTTTGAACAGAAGGGAACAAAGAATAGGTAAACAACATGTAGACACTTTTGTTGATTGTATCTATTTTTAAAATAGGATTTAGAACTGCATTTAGGAGGATAACCATCAGTGTATAGAAAGTATACTCTAAAAAGCTCAGCTTGAATCGATACCAGTGGGAATTCAGTAATAAAAACTGTACTTGATGGGTCTCATTTTGCACTTTTACAGTTTGTATACAGGTTTAGGTCAGGATTTTGGAGCAAAAAGTGTTTTTTTAAAGATATTTGAGCCCCTAAGTTTTAGTAAGCTCGATGGGTTTCAATGACCAATGTTGGTTTTTTTTGTTGTTGTTGTTTGTTTGTTTTTGTTTTTTGTTTGTTTGTTTGTAATGAGTACCTAAAAATTCCTAAACACATTTCAGGCCACAAAGCCTTTTCTGGTGATATAAAAACACAATTGTGTTAGTGCAACAGGTTTTCGGAAAAAAAAATGCTTTATACATACATTTTTCCTATCACAGTCATTTACACATTTGTATTGTAGTCGATGCCAAATACAAAGTCACAGGCAGTAATGTCAGAGAAGGGCAATGCTTTCTGATGGATAATTACAATATTGCTGATGTATCCTTTTTTCCATTCCTTTATACTGGAATGAAAGATCCATTCCTTTATACTGGAATGAAAGATCATTTTATGCAATCTAATCCTGCAATATCCTGGCAGGATGTCCTCTCTTGAGATATCTTATAGAATCAGAATCATAGAATGGTTTGGGTTAGAAGAGACCTTAAAAATTAGATTCAACCCCTTGCCATGGGCAGGGATACCTCCCACTCAACCAGGTTGCCCAAAGCCCCATACAACCTGACCTTGAGTGCTTCCAGGGATAGGGCATCCACAGTTTCTCTGTACAACGTGTTCCAGTGCCTCAACACCTGAAAAATTGCTTCCAAATATCTAATCTAAATCCACATTCTTTTACTTTAAAGCTGTAATCCCTTGTCCTATAACTACAATCCCAGACCAAGAGTCTCTCTCCAGTTTCTCTGTAGGCGCTCTTTAGGTACTCAAAGGTCTCTATAAGTCTCGAACACTGTGATTACTTCTTCATTTCCTTCTTCCTTCTTTGTTTTTTCTTTTCTTTTTTTTCTTTCTTTTTTTCTTTCCTCCTTCCTTCCTTCCTTCCTTCCTTCCTTCCTTCCTTCCTTCCTTCCTTCCTTCCTTCCTTCCTTCCTCCCTTCCTTCCTCCCTTCCTTCCTCCCTTCCTCCCTTCCTTCCTCCCTTCCTCCCTTCCTCCCTTCCTCCCTTCCTTCCCTCCTTCCTTCCTTTCTTCTTTTTTTTTTTTTTTTGGTCAGAGGTGTGGGGGTGGGGCAGATTAACACATTATTTAGAGAACTTTAAACTCTTTCAGAACTCAGAACTGCTTTAAATACTGTAGAATATTCCTGAAAAATTAAAATCAGCTAACTTGTTTGATAATCAGTTTAGATTATTAAGTTTATCATAAGCACTTACACAAAGAGACAACACTCATAAATCACTAGGCAGTCTAAATTAACTGATCCAGGTAACACCTGTCAATAACACATATAATTATTTTTTGTTGTACTGATTAAGGAGGTATTGGGGAGGCATTGGGGAGGCAAGGACAATCCCCAGACATGGACTGTATATCTCGAAACAAGACACTGGAACTCATGATAAGGAAGTGACAGACGGACAGAGAAACAAACGTAAGGACTATAAATCTCAAAACTGGACATTGGAATTCATTATAAAGATACAACAAATGGAAGAATTAGCAACAACCAGCTCTTGCAATTAAGAAACATGCCAATTCAGCAGATTCCTGACCAAAGGTGAAAAGTACACTGTGAGGGAGACTCGGGGTCTTCCTCCCAAAGACCCCTGCCCACGTCCCAAAGACCCCTGCCCACAATTCTTGGGAGGCTCTACACAGGCGCAAGGTGCCAAAAGGCTAATTAGCATAAGAAGCGAGGGAAGGCGGGGATAGGTAATGAATATGTATAGGCGCTTCTAGAATATTGATAGATTGATTGTATAAATTCAAGACTGCTTTCCACTTTGGGTATGCACGATAGGTGGAGAGATCCCCCGTGCATCCAGCGCTGCAATAAAGAATATACTACTTAAAGGAATTTCGGCTTCGATCTTTGAATCAGTACAGAGTGGAATATTATGAAGTTGCTGCTACCTTTAAAGAGAGAAAGAAAAAAATAATAATATATATGCTAAAATGACTAAAATATTTGCAGCTTTTCCAAAGCTGCCTTCCACTTGTGAACTACATTTTTCTGGGACTTCATTTTCTATAACTATGGTTATAATTCACATCAAACACAACTCCATTCTTTTTCTGATTGTACAGCCAATCCAATTCCAATGAAGCAATGTCTTCTGAGTTACTAACTGAAAAAAAGAAAACTTTAGATAAACCCATGTTCTTGATTCAGGACCAGGAGAAAAACAAGGGACTTCTTTACTCTTGAGAATACTAGCAGGTAGAAGAAAAGAAAATGGAAAAACAAAGGTACCAGTAGAAATGGAAATTAATGTTGCTAATAGAAAACAAATTGTCACAGATGTGTTACCGTTGTATTCAAAGCAGGTTTAATGCAAATCTTTTTGAAATTCAAATTTAAATGTTTCTATCAACTTCATTATTGATTGGTCATATGGACTCTTAAATAATATGACACTCAAACACTAGAAACTTCATAGGACTAGCATGCAAGAATACAGCTTTTGACAATTTCAGTGAGATGGGGAAAAAATGTCGTGTTAGCTACTTATTTCCATTTTTACATATCTTGCCAAGGAAAACCCCTAAAAGATTAGCTCTGATGGGAGGCATAACTTAAGCAGAGGTTACTTATAAGTTTACTTTTATCCTCTCTTATTGTCTTCTTTTATATTTGTTGTGCGATGAAAAATATGAAATAGAATTATTGGATAATTTAGATTGGAAGGCATCTCAAAAGGTGATGTCCAAACTCAACTCAGAGCACATCTAATTTTGACATTAGACCAGAACATTTTCACAGCTGGCGGTTACACAAACTCTATTGGAAATGTATTAACTTTTTAGACACAAACTATAATTCTGAGAATTAAAAAAAAAAAAAAATGTTTTGAGGTAGCAATTTATCTTTAACTAAGATCAATCAATAAATAAATAAATATATGGACATTCCCTGAATCAAGATGAAAAGAAGCATGGCTTGACTGGATTTCATTAATATTGTAGCCCTGCTAGCTGTTCCTGTTTTCTTGTCTTATCTAACCTAAAAGTAGTAAGAAAAATGTTTAAAGTTTGATTAATTGATTGAAATGATATATATATCTATGTGTTTGGTTTTTACTTATTTATTGCCTGTCTCTGCAGTCACTATTCAGTAAAAGAATTATGTATGTGCTTCTTATTATTTACATTCCTTAAAAATGTCTTGCACTAATATGCTGTGTTAAAATGAGACTGCTTTAAAGAACTCTTTGTATGTTTTAGGGAGAAGCTGGTAAAGACCATTGATAGAGGGGACACAGAGAAGAAAGCATCAGAAAAGTCTAATTGGGAAGTTGTCTAATTGAATTCTTTCCTTAAAAGTAAGTTGGAACTTAGCAAAATGATGAGTGATGGGGTGTTACCAAACAATGATAATATTTTTATAGCCCCTCTACAGTCATCTTGAAAGGGTAAAAATAAACACTATCCAATGCAATATTTTGGAGAAGCCTTTCCATATCCCTATTTCTTCATTAGTAGTATGTCCTAGAGCTAACTGAAAATAGGAGGTGTAAATGCAGCGATTTCAATTATTATATTATCATAATCATTATTTTATCATTAATCACAATTATTAGCAGTTTTGCCTCACTGTAAATACCTTTTTTTTTCAATCTTTTTTCTCAAAATGAAGTTTATTTTTAGACTTTACATGTTTACACAGATGTGTTGCTCCTAATTAAAATGTAGACAAGAGAAGACTTTTTGTCACCTTAAATTAGGAAGTTCAGGATATAGATACATCGATTTTTTGTTTACACATGCAGAATCTAGAAAGAGACGCTGTTGTCGACAGAAGGAAGACACAGACGCTCAGTATGAGTGAACAGTGAACTTCAACTTTAATGGATAGCTCAGTCACCTTTTATCTAGTTCGAACATAATCAACTCATACATATTGCAAAAACTAAGCTCAGGATTGGCTAACATTTCCCGCTCTTTTCAGGTAGTTCCTCCTTCTTTTAGCCACCGTCCCGCCTTAGGGACTTTCCCAATCGCTCAAGGGCATCATGTCCTTGAGCCTGATTGGCTCTCAGCCAGCTGCATACGTGCCCAGACTCATGTAAGTTGAGTACGGTACTTTACTAGCCCATTGCCTCCTAACTGCCCAACATCCACATGTCCTATTTTACTTAACCATTCCTCCACAATTCCCCCGTTTTTATTTTGCACTACAAATACCTTCTCTGTGAGTTGCTCTAGTTTCTTAGTTAGGCAGTTAAAGATTGTATGTGCAGCAACTATAATCAATATAATTATAAGTAGAAAGCGAAGTCCCTCTTTAACTAACAAAACCCATCCACCCATGTTCCCAAAAACAGATTTAAGCCAACCTTCAAACCAACTATCTTGTACTACAATTTTTTGTGTATGATCCCTTAACCATTTCAACTGGTCGTGAATTGACTAACCATGGTCGGAAAGATAAAAGCAACACATTCCTTCTACATCTTCACACCCATGTCCCTGAGCCAGCAGTAAGAAATCAATAGCGGCCCTATTTTGCAATACAGCATGTCTTAGACTCTCCATATCTTGTGACATTTCAGAAAGAACTTGTGTTGTTACATTTGATTGTTTAACAGCCCAACAAGCAAGCTTATTAATGTTAGTCAAAGCGTGTGCAGTTCCCACACCAGGCACCAAAGAAGCAAAGAATCTTTCTGCTGGACCCCACAATTCTACATCATCATTACAGTCAGAACCCAAAGTTTTTAGTTCTCATTTAATTCTTCTGCTCCTTGTCAAGTTCTGCCACGAGTGTAAATCTGGAGCGAAAAGTGTGAGTCACCCTAGGTAACACGGTCCTCCAAAAGCATTGGCTGGTACTCCTTGCCATGCACGGTCTCCACAGATCAAAAACATGCCAGAGAGAAGCAGCACAGCCGCTGCTGCTTCCATGGTTACGTCAGACAGGCTGCAGGGTCCTGATGTCCGTCCCTCTGCTCTGTGCCGACTCACCACACGGTGAACTCCAAGCGCAGCGCTGCTCGTGGCGGTGACTGAGGGGGGTGGGGAGGCTCCCATTGCCCCGTAGCCCCAAGGCAGCGTTATCATTCTCTCCGAAGGCGGCAGTGGGCAATGCCCAGCTCCAGCACTTCCCGGCAATCCCAGTCGCTCTGTAGCGGCAGCAGCGACTCTCTGCTCAGCCTGATGTGTAGCTAAAGCGCTAGTGACTGTTCTCCAAGGCTTCAATAAATTTTTTAGCAGACTTAATATCATTAATAACATCATCAAACAATTTATCTCCAAATTTACACCACTCTGTTTGTTCAAAAAACTGTATCAGGATTTGTAAAACAACCCTGCGCTACTGCATATGCTAATAACCCTGGCAAATCTTTTTCTACAATCTATATCTAAAATACTCCGCTTTTCTAAAAAGCATCTGAGCAAATTATATGCCGCTTGTCTTTCATACCTTTATATATACAGTTGCAGCCTTTGCAAAGACCTCGGCGGCGCTTTTCCGGCAGGACCCTTTATAGGCTCATCCCGAGTGCGGGGACTCCCTTCCACCTTCCGAGCTGCGGGTGCGGGGACTCCTGTCCCTTTCACCTTTCAGACCTCGGCGATGCGTGACCGGCGGGATCCTCTCCCGGGTGCGGGGACCCCACATTCCTTTCACCTTCCCGACGCGGGTGCGGGGATGCTTGTCCCTTCCACCTCCTGGGCTGCGTTGCAGGACCGGTTCCTCCCTTATTCCGTCCAACACATGGCCCAGGATCACTGCCAGCAGTGTCCAAATCCCGTTCAGACCGGTCCCTGTTCGGGCGCCAATTTGTTGTCAACGGAAGGAAGACACAGACGCTCAGTATGAGTGAACAGTGAACTTCAACTTTAATGGATAGCTCAGTCGCCTTTTATCTAGTTCGAACATAATCAACTCATACATATTGCAAAAACTAAGCTCAGGATTGGCTAACATTTCCCGCTCTTTTCAGGTAGTTCCTCCTTCTTTTAGCCACCGTCCCACCTTAGGGACTTTCCCAATCGCTCAAGGGCATCATGTCCTTGAGCCTGATTGGCTCTCAGCCAGCTGCATACGTGCCCAGACTCATGTAAGTTGAGTACGGTACTTTACTAGCCCATTGCCTCCTAACTGCCCAACATCCACATGTCCTATTTTACTTAACCATTCCTCCACAAGACACTGTAAGCTCAGAAAGACATGAATTAACATCGGGTGCATCGACTGTCGTATAAGAAATCACTGCAAATATTAAAGGCAGTACTTTCAAACTATGAGACTATATACACCTATAAGGATCATAGTTGAACACCCTCATTGTTTGCTAGGAGATGCCTTCAAAGCTGGTTAGTGCCATTGTTTTAAGCAATATCTATCATAGAAAATGTTGAATATGAACATAGTACAATCACAACAACACAAATGGAGATCCTTAGGCACATGAGCCTGGAGCTTTTCTTTCTCCTTCCCCAGTATCTTAAATTTTTAGAAATAGTATACTCCATGAAGAAAAAGAAGGGAACTGAACGTAGATTTTCCACCTTTCTAAATTTGCTGTTGAATTGTAGCACAAAATAGCCTTCCCTCTGACTATATTATAAAAGGAAAGTATTAATATTCTTCCCAAAAGGTCAATGGAAACACACAAAGTCAGGAGAGAGTACCAGATTGTGATTCCACATTTGACAAAATTGAAGAATCCTCTTCTTTATAAAAAGAATGCAAACCTTAGCATTGAGTCCAAACTTCCAGCCTGTAACTGCAAAAGCCTCAAAGAAAACAAGATTTCAAATACTTATTGTACTGGGTCTGGCTGGAATGTTAACTTTCCCGGCAGCAGCCCATACAGTGCCGTACTCTGTACTTGTAGCTGGAACAGCAGTGTTATCACACCAGTGTTGTGTCTACTGCTGAGCAGCAGTGGAACAGCATTGGGCCTTTCTCTAACCCTCCTAGGGGGTGGGCAAAAAAGTGAGGAGAGAAACATCACTAGGGCAGCTGACCTAAACCAATCAAAGGGATATTCCATACCATGTGGTGTCACACTCAGCAATAAAAGGTGGAAACAGGAAGAAGAGGGGAGGGGTGGGCTCTCGTTGAGAAGACGTCGGTCCTCCTCTCGAACACCGGCTGCGTGCGTTGAGGCCTTGCTTCAAGGACGTGGTCAATCATCGCTCATTTGTGGGAAGTAGAGAGTAATTTCTTTCCTCTGCATTTCCATATAGCTTTCATTTATTTTGTTTGTTTGTTTTCCTCCCTTTTCCCCCTTTCCCTTTTATTTCCCCTTAGTTAAATTGTTTAGTTCATGGTAGTCTTTATTTAATTATTATAATTATTTCCCTTTAATTAAATTATCCTTATCTCAACCCGTGAGTTGTTCTTTGCTTTACTTGTCCCCCTCCTTATCTAAAGGAGGGGGAGTGAGAGAGCGGTTGTGGGGTTTAGCTGCCCAGCACGGTAAAACCACCACACTTATGCAGTATTTATTTGATGTGTGAGTCTGAAGGAAGACTGTGTTTCCATTAGCTACACTAATTTGAACTCTCATTTCACTCCCATTCTGTATTATAGAATCTCCTTCATTATCACTAGGCAATTTTCAAACCCTGGGAAACACATGGGACAAGCCCTCTTGAAGGACATTTCAGAGTGAAGAGTTGGAAATTATTTGGAACAAAGATTTACCAATTGTATATCACGTTTAACTGACCTGCAGTCTTTCTCTGATGGAAATTTAGATCTGTAGATAAGGGAGAAGCAGTGGATCTCACTCATCATATTTTTAACAAAACTTTCAACAATATTACAACAATGCTGTATACAGGTGCGATCTACGTGAAAATAAAAACTTGATTGCTGAAAAACTAGTGTATTAATTGAGCTTCATCTGTCGTGGTTAAATGATTGTCGTGGTTAAATGATGTCGTGGCTAAATACAGTTACAAGTGGAATTCCCCTGGATCTATCCTGAGATCCTGTTTAATATCTTTAGCAGTGACCTGGAGGAGGAAACAAAGCATACCCTGATCAAGTCTGTAAATGACAATAAACAGAAAGGTATACTCAAAGGCATGACTGCAATTCAGGGGAATATACATATTATGAAGTAACGTCACGAAATTCAGCAAGAACAAATGCAAAATCCTGCACCTGGGACAGACTACACACTTCTAATGCTTTAAGCTAGGAACTGACTATCTGAGGAGCAGCTCTGATGAATAGGACCTGGGGACACTGGTGAAGAGAAGGCCAACAATGTACCAGCAGTGGGCCCTGGGAGTGGTAAATGCCAAGAGCATTCTAGGCTGTATTAACAGAAACATAGTAGATATCAGGAGCAATTATTTTGCTTTACTCTGCATGTTTTAGGCTACATCTAGAATGTTCCATCCAATTATGGGTCTCCATAACAACAAAGATTAATGCAGCAAGCTAAGCAGAGGGCAACCAACAGAGTTGGCACACTTTCACCCTGTGAGGGGGGTCAGAGGGAGCTGGGCTTGCTCAGCCTGTAAAAGGAAGAGAGATCTGCAGAGAATCTAATTTCAGCTCCCCAGTGCCTATGAAGAAGTTACTGAGAAAATGAAGACAGACTAAGGTACACAGCAGAAGAATGAGACAATGGCCATAAATTGCCATGGAAGAGTTTATGACTGAATATAAGAAAAAATAAATTATGAGGATAACTGTAAGATGTTGCCCACAAGGCCCTGTATTCTCAATTCCTAGAGGTTTTCCATCCAATCATACAAAGCCCAAAGGAACCTGGTCTGAATTCTGAAGCATAGAACCTGCTTTGAGCAGGAGTTTGGCTTAGAGACCTACCACCCTATCATTGTCATGGGGTGGACTTCAAAGAACTATCCAATCTGAGTGATCTGGTGATTCTACAATTTTAGTGGCAGCAGCCACTTCAAGGGTCCAGAATCTGTTAGACTAAATGTGCACTGGCCTCACAGCTTCTAAAGAATGACATAGTGCATGTAGATAGCCCACTGGTATGCAGGTTTTGGCTTCCTCCTCTGAGAGGGAATTGTTCCTCAAGCAATGAGCATGTAATTAATCCCATGATGGGATTCTGCATTTTTCCAGCTAAATCAGAATGCAAAGCATATCCATTTTAAGTGTCATTTGTTGCAGAGCTAGTCATTAAAGCTGCCTGTCCTTCTCTGCACTTAAGACTCAGTGTTGTATTTTTCCTAGGCAAATGCCAAACTGATAAAAATCTGATTTTTCAGCAAAACTGTTCCAATTGAATCCACACTGTTACAACCACATTAGGAGACAAAGAGAGGTAGAATGGTTGGAAAATATTTTCTTTCCTACTTAATATCCAGATTGTTGGTGTGAAGGTCTCTAGTCTTTGTCTTGGCTTCCACTTGCAAACTGGGCATTGACATCTGCTAATCACTAGCTTCTTAGGGAATTGAGTTTAAAACACATTGTACATACAGTGCCAAATTCACTGTGTGTCACAAAGGCGAGATTGTTTTCTTCCTCCTGTTTTGTATTTACAGCTAAAGCAAATTGGAAGGAAACTCGTGACTATCATGAACTGGAGAATAAGAACAACAATAGATATAATTAAATAACACTCCACTAATGGATCCAGTTGCAAAAAAAATGATTTAGCAGCTGCTGTCTCAGAACATCTCCATAAGCTTTTTTTGATCCACAACTTTGGACTAAGCAAGTTGTTAAAAAAAAAAAAAAAAAAAAAAAAAAAAAAGGAAAGAAAGCTTTATTATATTCTGTATTACATCCAGAGCACACAGAAAGTACACCACTTGAATACAAATATCCTGGAGTTACTCACAGTATATTAAGGAATTGTGCATCAGGGCACAATGGAGTTCCTGGGAGTTAAATGAAAGATAAACTGGAGAGGATCTTTTACCTTCCAAGACTTGAGTTAATCTTCCCAAGTTTCTCCTACAGGCGTGCAGCTGATGACATCACTAAGCCCCAAAGTAGAGCAGCATGATTTTTCCTAGAATCTGGCCTCATTATGAGACAATGAGGCAAACAGGCAGAAACTCTTGACTCCTAATAACTGTTTTATTGAACTTTGTGATTCTTGATTTGGTTCCCCATTATCTTTTTTTTTTTTTTTTTTATGAGAGGAAATAGCAATAGCTTACCCTATAGAGGTGCTCTTGTGATTAGTTGAAAGTGGAGAAAAGTGAAGAGCTTTGTGAATGCCAAAAGCATGATTATTCTGCCACACAGACAAGTGTTAATCTGAAGTCACTGGAGTCTCTGGTATCAATCTGCTATAAGCAAGAGAAGTATCAAACCATAACAGTTGCTATTGCTTTTAGTATCTGGGAGGTTATAGACAGCTGCAGTGGAGAAGTGTGCTTACTTTAATTTTCGTTTTCCTCTTTTGAATGTACTTTTTCATGAGACTATTGTGAGAAATGCAACAGAATCCTCCTACAGAGGCCTACAGTCTTTAAATCCTTTTAGCCTAAATCTGCTGCACTTAAAAAGGGGAAAGGTTCACCTCAGCAGCCCTCTTCTGATTTGTAGATATCTACATCTTTACCTGCCTGAGGCCCACAGTCTTTCTTCTTACTCTTACCGGAGTCTGTCTGCATGTGATCAAGACTACACTGTTTCTTGCATGGTCAAAGAAAGTCCATGCCTGTCCTAAAAATGGCTCTGTAAGCAGACAGAGTAGCTAGAAAGTTAATTTAGTCATTGCCAAATGTTGTGCACCTTCTCCTGGGAAGAGGTGGTGCCAGCAAGACAGCACAAGCTAACATCACCACAATAATTTTTCATACAAGGCAAACTCCTGTACAAGCTCAGCTGACAATCCTGACCTGGGTTCTCACAGATGTGCTTGTTTTCAGACTTGTCTCTGGATTGTTGAGATGTTGAGATTGTTGAGATTGTTGCAGGCAACTTGTCTCTGGCAGTCACCAGACGGACTTCAGACTTCACTGGACCTTGTCTCCAGCCTGCCCCTGTCCCCATCTCCATCTCAACTGTGAGGGATGCCAGACATGGTTCATCACTTGCCATGACAACGGCTGTCAATAAAACCTGTTACCAGTCCCCAGCTCTGTCTCCAGTGTTCAGCCCCTGCAGGGCTGTGCCTGTTGGTGCAGGATGACCTTTGGCTCCTGGCTTGTCCCCCTCAAGGAGAAACTGCCTGCTGCTTCACCATGACACTCAATATAGAATAAAAAGTTTCTCTTCTGAATGTAATCCCAGATCCCAGGTTCAAGTTAAACAAATATTAAAGTAAAGTTAGGTACAGAATAATGGTTCATTTTCCTCAATCGTTTTTTCTATCACTTTATGCTGAGGCAAAAGTTTGTCGTCTTTAGCTATGATGGATGTTTTGTATTCCTGTGTCTGCATGTCCTTCTTGACTCTCTCTCTCTCTCAAAATAAATAAATAAATAAATAAATAAATAAATAAATAAATAAATAATGATAATAATAAAAAGATGGTGAAGTCAGTGTTCCAGTTTGTCAGCATTGCATACATCACTGACATCACTTAACTCTGAATGAGAATCATGAGTCATTGCTTTCAAGAAAAGCTGAAAAGCCCACAACTTTGATCCTGTGTAATGGTCAAGCACATTTTTCCTCCATTAAAAAGGAAGTGTCTTCTACACTTTGTTACATTAATGATATAAGAATCCTCTCTGTAATATATTATTGTAGATTATCCTGTATCAAAAACCATCCACAGGAAAGCAAGTATTAAGCAGCCTTATATACTCTGTACTTCTATAAGTAGAGAAAATTTTAGTGGTAATAATATATTGAGTTTAATATCATAAGCTTTAATACCGATAAAAGCAAACTTTGCAAAAATAGGGCATTACTTGCATTACCTGCTTATTCATTTTCAGATTTCTCAAGCCAAAAAAGTATGTCTTCTTTAACCATCATTTCAGAAAGGAAATGGAAAAAAAAAATAAAAATAAAAATAAATCCCAGTTCAATCAGGGTTCTTTTTATTTACTTTTTTAATCCCAAATTTTCCACCAGTGAAAATGTGTTTGCGATCTCCTATCTCTAATTCTTTTCTTGGAAGAAAGAAAATATCTAATAAATGGGAAAAAAAAAAAAAAAAAAAAAGAATCTCTGCACACATTTTGAAGATAAAACGTATTCCGTGTTAAGCAAATTTATTTTTTTTTAATTCTAACACATTTGTAAAAGCATTGACCTATTAAGAAATTAAGCCTAGTAATGTTATGACTTATGGAAAAATCCTCCAAAATTTAATTAACAAATTTTAACTAGTTAATGAATTAGTACAGTACTGTCCCAATTATCAAGGTTTGTGAGATACTTTAAAGGTTGTAAATGGATTATAATTTTCTAGGAAATTGGCCTTTTAAAACACATTCTGAGATGCAGAACAGATTTCTCTGCTAACTCCAAAGAGAACAAACCTTAACACTTTATTAAAATTCCATGCAACCTACTGCTGGTTTCATTCTTTCTAATTTCATAGGACATTTCCATAAAGGTTTTGTCATATCTTGTCAGGATACATTACCTGATTAAGAAGTGTGTGATGTTCCTGTTTGCTTGTCTACCTGCTGAAGATGAACTGATGATGCCGGCTGGTACTGTAATTGAGGGTAAATGTAAGATATTATTTGTTGGTTTTCAATTTGGAATTCTATTTTATCTGATATATCAATTCTGTAGTCAAATTAAGCAAATTAAGCTTTGATTTTTTTTTTAAAAGTTTCTGCAATATTTATAATTATTGGGATAGCTAGAGGGAATTACATTTTTGCATTACTACTACTACTAATAATAATAATAATAATAGAAAGGGGGGAGAGGGGGGGAGTATGTGCTATCTGAAACACTCCTCCATAGACATGTTAGCATGGACTATGCTGTACATGCATTTCTTTCCACTCTCCAGTGGAGAGAAATAAATTTTTAGTGTGAAGAATGTGTATTGACCAGAGACATGTAGAATTGTTGTTGCTAAAGGAAATCCACATTTCTATTAAAATTTCTTCTTTTGCATAAAGCATCAATTACTACATTTACATCATTTTTGCATTAGTCAAACTGAACTGATAAGATATAATTTCCCATCTGTTCTTAAGTCAAAAATAGCACTTTCCTCTAAAAATATGCATTAATACATGATGTAAAAACACGTAGGTTTAATTTAGCTTGTAGGTGAGAAAGTATGTTTCAGCAGAAAAGAAGGTGAGCCCCATCTTTTAATTTATGTCAAATTGATTTTTTTTTTTTTCATTAATAATGGTGGTGGGTTTTTTAACCATTGGGATAAAATCTTTTTTATTGATCTTCATTGGCTATACAGCATGACATTCTGGATCTATTGACTTCAGCAGGAATTTTACCAATAGCTACACTGGTTCTAGGATTTCTTTCATAAACTAATTGTGATCTCCAACCAAGCAGATGATAGATCCAGTTATGTGATACCCATTTTCACATCTTCATTCATTAACATATTTTTTTTTTTGGATAAACAGAAAAGCAAACATATTCTTTCTTGAAATAATATTTCTAAATGCCTCTGTAAGAAATCTTTGATGACAAAATAACTTTATTAGTGCTTATACTAAACATATTTCTTGTAAAAATATAATATCTATAGTTATACAATGCTAATTCTTTAAACCTATGGCACTGACTGGATCTGATTTATAAATTCATAGCAGTTCATAAGAAATTCTAGTGATTTTTTCCCGCATCATGTTACAATTTCATTTTCCTCTTATTGAAAAATAAATAAATAAAATGAGAGCAAGTGAGAGCAAGACTCTGAGAATATATCTTTGCTTGAGAAACGTTAACTGGAAGTATATTGCTTACATACTCCTAGCACATATTTTCCTGTATCAGTTTTCTAAACACTGTAATCTAAGATTTCCCTCCTTTTCTTTTTTCTTTTCTTTTCTTCACACTTGTGTTGTGTAGACCTGAGTTAGAGTTTGTTGATATTAGGACACACTAGCTATTTTCTTCATTGGATGTTCATAAGGCAGTGAAACCAAACTAGACCACCCTAATTTTAAGTCAGTTTCAATAAAATACAGTCTTCAGAAGCTGTAAACTTGTAACAGTTAATGGTAATTATAGCAAAAGAGATTGATTGAAACAGTATTGGTGAATTTTCACGGACAATAGAACTTGAAAATACATTGTTAAACTGCTGTAACAGACCCCTCAATAGTTTGAGCCAGGCCAAATAGTGCTCTCCCAAATCATTTCAAGGCACTGTGTTGGAGTTAACACAGGCCAAGGACCATTCTTAGTCTGCATGCAGCCACCCTGTGTTGGAAGGTAAAAAGAGTTTGAGAGTTTGGCCATGAGCTATTTGGTGTCAGCTGAGTTCTATGCCAGAGAATAGTTCCAGGCATATTTATTACCATAGTTAAATATAGCCAAAATAATCCAAATATTGTACATTTTGGCTACTTGTTCCCATATTCTTCCAGCCCACCCCTAACACTTTTAGCACCCTGGAAGCTAGCAGAGGAGTTAGTATAAACTGGTTTTGAGCCAGAGAGCCATATATTAACTGGCTCCTTAGATCAGCAAAGCATTCTTCTTCTAAAGCAATCAGTATGGTAGAGTAATAGACTCAAATCAATGGTCCATGAGCTTTCTGTTGAAACATTTCAGTGGAAGTATTTCTGGGCTCTGGGATCCTCTAGACCTGGGAACTTTGTCTTGAGATCATCAGCATATTCCCAAGAATCCTGCGAGAAACACCAGGATGCCTGCTAGGAAAGCACAGCTGTGCAGAAGGGATCCAAGAACTTGTTTTGGGATAGCATAGACATAATAAAAGGTGGTGATGTCACATCACATGGAGTGTGGTCCCAGCAGCTGCTAGAGTTCTAATGTTAAGGTTTTCACCCAGATGAAGCTTCCCAATAGAGGACACAGTCCTGAAGACCTGGAACACCAGGTTTGTGGGGGCAGGTGGGATCCTTGCCTGCAGGAGGCAGACACTGGTGAATGATCTGTGTCTCCAGGGAAAAGAGTTGCAGAGGAAGTCACTAGATTGCACAGCATCAAAGGTTATGACAAAGAGGTTGACTAGATCTCTTGAATCCCTACAGATACAAGAGCCTGGAAACCCAACTGTACTAAAGGAGGCAAAGGCAGATTATGTGCATACCTGGATTAGAAATAGACTCCCATGATGACCAAAGTTTATGACAACTGGCACCATAAAGATTTGCAAATAAAAAGTAGATCAGTGTCCTTGTTATAGATGAGGAGCTGGAAGCTCTGTCAAATGAAACAGCCAAGCTGACTGAGCCTGAGCACCAGAAAGAAAAATAGTGGAAGATGCCTTACTGTGAGTGATGATTGCTCCCATTTGCTAAACTCACCTGCCATCTAGGTAGATTTGTTGCTTATCAGTACTCAGATCCAGGACACTAGGGAGAAGATGCTGAGGCTGACTCCAAATACTACTCCCTGCTATTCTTCCCTGGAGGCACTAACACTGCCAGTAGGAAACTGGAGCATATCAGGTGTGACTGCATAACTCTGGGAGCAAGGGCTATGAGAGGTCCAAGAGAGTTTTCTCCTTGATCCTTCTGGTAAATAGAGAAGCCTTTAGGAGGACTGAATGTATCCTGTGAGTCAACACCTGATTGCACACCCAGATGTGGACAATAGGGTGGGTTTTTTTACAACTATGGAAGCATTTTGGAGGGTCAAGGTATGGTAAGAAGACAGGATCCATCAAAGTAGGACAGGAACACCTTTGCCAACAGGCTGACCAGTCTGGTGAGAAATGCTTTAAGCATGGGACAATAGGGAAGGGAAATTACAGCCCACAATCAACTGAGTAAGTGATAGACCTGGCTGGCAAGCACAGGGTACAAGGGTCGCTTAGAGGGGAGAAACCTCATGAACAACATTGCTGGAGCAATAACTCAGCAGGGCACAAGCAAACTGGGAGGTTTATAGAAGACATTGATGACAACTTCCTAACACTGGTCATTGAAGAACTGATGAGAGAAAAACCTCTTCTGGAACTGAGACATACAAACAAGCAAGAACTACCCAGGGACTGAAGGTGGGGGGCAAGCTTGTCAGCTGTGGATCCCAAAAGGAAGGAGCAAGGTAAACAGCAGGATCACAGCCCTGGACTTGAAGAGAGAAGGCTTTGACCTTTCAGGCATCTGTTTTGAAGAACCCCAAAGAATACGGTCCTGAAGAGAAGGAGGGTCTATGAAAGCTGACTGATTTTTTAATTTTTTTTTCAATCATCGCCTTCTCTGGTTTTAAGAATTATCAATCCCTGTATGCAGAAAACCAAGTATAGTGGACGAAAGACATAAGCAAGGAGCATGCCAAAATTTACACATAGAAAAGAAACATATAAGAGGTGGAAGAAGGACTAGGTGACACAAAATCAATACTGGGATACTGTCTAAGCATGTAGGGAAAGGTTAGAATTGTTTTTAGTGAGACACAAGAAGGACTTTGACACATCACTAACATCACCAGCAAAAGGTAGCTTAGGGAGAGTGAACCCACTGCTGAACAGGACATGGGACTGAATGATTAAGAAAAGGCCAAATTACTCACTGATACCTTAGCCTTTGCTGGTAAGACTACCCTTCTGGAATCCAAGGTCCTGGCAGTCAGCACACAAGTCTGGAGGCAGGAAGAATCCTCCTTAATGGAGGACAATCAGGTTATGGACTGGACATAAATTAATTCATAAGACCTGGTTGGGTGCACCCACAAGTGCTGAGGGAGATGACCGATGTCATGCTGAGGCCACTGTCAATAATCCTCCCATAGCATTCTCCTCGTAAAGCTGATGAAGTATAGGCTAGATAAATAGACAGCAAGATGGGTTAAAAAAACGAAGACTTAGACTCTTAGTGATGCTCAGTGACAGAACAAAAGGCAATGGACACAACTGCAATAGAGGAAACCATTTTTCTTCCTCTGTACAAAGTAATATCCATTGAAAAGCAATTGTTCCTTTTTTATTATTATTTTTGTACACAAGGATAGTACACACATTAATGGCAAGATTATATCAGTGTTTGTTAATGTTAATTTATTGACATATCCATTTTTCTGTTTCTGAAAAGGTCATTCTAAAGAAGGGTAAACTTCAAAAGAAGTTCATTATTGGAAAAAATATTGATAAAATGTAGTAGCTTAGGTAGTTTATTCAAATTAGGTCTTTTTTTGTATCACAATATACAACTTATATTTGTCTAATTTTTTTATTATTATTATTTTTATTTTAATATATGCATTCATCATCTCTCAAGGCCAATCTTTCTTTCACTATTTCCTGTCAACTTATTTGTATTTAACTCATTCTGAAGCAGCTTGGGAATCATTGCTCTGTCCACCATGTTGTTGTCAATGAAATAGAAGATCAGAGTGTTTTTCTGTCTAATGATAGTGTTTAAGTAATATCTTATTACAACATTGGAATTTGTTCAGTGTGAGCCAATCACTGAGTCTACAAGTTATTTTAGGTGCTCTTTTTTTTTTTTTTCCTGCAAAGTTGACCACAAAGTTTTTGACCACAAGGGCACATTGCTAACTCATGGTTAACTTGTTGTCCACTAGGACTGCCAGATCCTTCCCAGCAGAGCTGATTTCCAACAGGTCAGCCTCCAGCTTGTACTGGTGCTTGGGGTTATTCCTCCCTAGGTGCAGGACCCTGCACTTGTCTTTGTTGAACTTCATGAGTTTCTTCTCTACACAACTCTCCAGCCTGTCTGTCTCTCTCTAAATGGCAGCATGGCCCTCTGGGGTATCTCTCACTCCACCCAGTTTTGATTCAGCAAACTCACTGAGGGTGCACTCTGAACCTTCATCCAGCAATGATCACCAGCAATTCCAGTAAGGTCTGTTAGTAGCAGTTAAACTGATTGTCTCACCAGCTGTACTGGTTTGCAAATAAAATTCATGTTTGCAAATAAATAAATAAAAATGCAAGAATGAAACTTAACCAAACATAAAATCAAACATATACACCGGGGGGGGGGGGGGGGGGGGAAGAAAAAAAAAAAAAAAAAAAAGTATGGTTCTCTCTGATACCCTAGAGAAAAAAGACCAATCTCATGATTGAAGACCAATGATGAAGAGTCAACTAATAAATGATGAAACCTCTGTCTATAGAGAAATCCAGCATTATTAAACATAATATCCAAACTGAATGTATTAGAAATTAGTTCCATTCATTAAATGCACAGAAGAAATAAAACTATATGTCTTTGTAGCATTAATTTACCCATGTTATTCTTTTTTTTTTTTTTAATTTTCTATTTTACTACATCATTTTTGTTTTGTTTAATATTCAACTTCTGTAATATTCATGATACATGGAATATTTCCTTTCAATGTGCATCTTTTTTATATCTTTTTATTATTATTTTGTAGCTGCACCTGTTTTCATAAGGACAAATTAAAACTGTAACTGGCATTCTTTACAATATTTTGTTTGGCAATTTTAGTATTTATGTTTGACAAATATGCTGACAGGAAAAAAAAAAAAAAAAGAGTTTTAACCAAAACCATTATACATAGATCATAGATCAGAAAAGACATAGAGGCAAACCAAGGTTGTAATATAACTAATGAATTCTTCCTTCTCCTGCACTTTTCTTCATTCCTAGCTACTTGTGTCAAATAGCAGAAAGTAATAAAATCTTTTATCTTTGATTTGTCTGTTCGGTTCCTAATGGAGAGAGGGAAAAAAAAATCATGCTCCTCAAAGTCCTTAACAACTTACAAAAGTTTGTTGTGATTCAAATAATATTTTGAAATTAAAAAAAAAAAAAAAAAAAAAAGTGTGTCTAGGGGATTAATAAATTCTCTGGATAGTATGCTTGTGCACATTTAAACTAAGGAATAAATATTTAGGAAAGGAAATTTTCCTATATCCTGCCCACAAATGAATCAGAAGTAACACTAAAGTCATTATTATTTATGATAAAGTCATTATCACGATCTTCTTTATTTTAAATGATTGTATTTTTCCTGAATATTCTATGCAGACCTGCAGTATTAACATGAAAAACTCTTTTCCTTTTAAAGAGGAAAATAATAACCAAAATGCCAATGACACTCTCCTGTTCAAACTGTCATAAGCAGCCCACTCCTATTGTGCAAATCTCACTTCTATGGGAATAGAGTTGTCAAATGAGAAAGTTCTTAAAGAATACTTGCATACAGAAAACTTTGAAATGAAACTTTATAAGAATGCAACACAAGTAATGTTATTTAACATAAATCATTCTTTATCAGCTCTGATCAAGACAATTCATTCCTGTTGTAAACTTTTACACATTTTAACTCTAGTGCTTTGATGAACGTGAATCACTAAGGGTGTAATAAAGTCAAGTTTCTCTGAGTTTCAGTTTTTACAAGGTATTTCTAATGTTTTTGTCCATAACTAATATCTTGCTTACTGCATGGTTAGCTCTTATTTCATGGAGCTGTTTATTCATGGAGAAAATTGTTACCAGATTATATGCGTTCAGTTTGCCTTCAGTAAACTAGAGGATCTTGAAAGACAACTATATATACAACCTAGCACAAAGGTGCCTGAAGTGATTTATCAGCAAGATGAAAATGCTGAAAGTAGCTGAACTACAAGGTACAAAATAAGAAGGAAGAAAATTGTGTGTAGTCAGAATATCGCACTATATGGAAAGAGGAGCAAGCTGTGTGATCCCCATAGTGTCACACACATTTTTCTGATGAATGAGTTTCTATCAGCTTGGGAATCTAACTGAGTCATAGAGTCATAGTGTAATTTCAACTGGAAGAAGCCTCTGGCAGTCATCTCTTTCATACCCCCACCTGTAGGGCCAACTTAGACTAAAGTGTTCAGGGTCTTGATTAGAAAACTTTGAATATTTCCCAGGGTGGAAATTCCACATCTCTTTGCCTCTGTTCCAGTTTCTGACCACAGTGGTGATTTTCTTTTTCTAATACCTAAAGCAAAAGCCCTCATTATAAAATGTTTGCTAACCTTCATCCTGTCCCTACCCACCTCTAAGCAAAGTCTGGATGTGTCTTCCTTACACCTTTCCACTCGGTAAATGTAGACAGCAGTAAAATCCCCCTCAGCTCTCTCTTCTCTAGCCTGAACAAACCCCACTCCCTTAGACACTCCTTGTATGCCATGTGCTCCTGCTCCCTCTCCCTGACCACTTTGATTTCTCTCCAGCTGACTCACTCCACCACTTTTTGAGGACCTTTTTTTTTTATTTTGGTAGCTCTATACTGGCCACCAGATGTGACCTGACAAGTGCCAGAGAGGATATTCCCTTGTGCTACATTCTTGTTTATAAAACCCATTGGTGTTGTCTGCTGCAAGGACACACCAATGACCAACATGTAGTCCCCCAAAACTCCTTTGTCATTTTCTGCCAAGCTGCTCCCTAGCCAGTCAGCCCCAACCTGTACTGGTGGGTGGGTTTATTCTGTGCCAGCTGCAGGACTTTGCATTTGATCTTTTTTAATGTCAATTTTGACATTAGGTTACTTTTCCAGTTTGATAAGGTTTCTTTGAACAGCAGACTCATCATCTGATGTGTGGACTGCTCCCTGAGTTTGGTATCATCTCTGAACATATTGAAGGAGCACTGTCCTATTGTTCATGTTGTTACTAAAAGTATTAAACAGTGTTATCATGATTAAACATGCTGTCTGTCCCTCCTTGCCTCCATGGCCTTGGAATTACCTTCCAGGAAGATTTGTTTCACAGTCTTCCCAAGGACTGAGGTTAGGTTGTCCAATCTCTGATTCCAGGATAATCCTTGTTCTAGAATGTGGGTATCTTCATTTTCCACCAGGCTCATGGACCTAAGAGGCTAGCAACAGAACTCACAAGTAAAAACAAATGTAAGAAAAAACAGAGATAGTACTTCAACATTTTACAAGTACGTCAGTTTTGGACTTGTTAGGTTCTTTTGGAAGATGGCGCACAGAATTCATTTACTGAAGGTAAAGTCCAGAACAAATACTTGGGGGGAGGGGAGGGGAGGGGAGGGGAGGGGAGGGGAGGGGAGGGGAGGGGAGGGGAGGGGAGGGGAGGGGAGGGGAGGGGAGGGGAGGGGAGGGGAGGGGAGGGAGGGGAGGGGAGGGGAGGGGAGGGGAGGGGAGAGGATGGGGAGGGGAGGGGAGGGGAGGGGAGGGGAGGGGAGGGGAGGGGAGGGGAGGGGAGGGGATGGGGAGGGGAGAGGATGGGGAGGGGAGAGGATGGGGAGGGGAGGGGAGGGGAGAGGATGGGGAGAGGATGGGGAGGGGAGAGGATGGGGAGGGGAGGGGAGGGGAGGGGAGGGGAGGGGAGGGGAGGGGAGGGGAGGGGAGGGGAGGGGAGGGGAGGGGAGGGGAGGGGAGGGGAGGGGAGGGGAGGGGAGGGGAGGGGAGGGGAGGGGAGGGGAGGGGAGGGGGAGAGGATGGGGAGGGGAGAGGATGGGGAGGGGAGGGGAGGGGAGGGGAGGGGAGGGGAGGGGGAGGGGAGGGGAGGGGAGGGGAGGGAAGGGAAGGGAAGGGAAGGGAAGGGAAGGAAGGGAAGGGAAGGGAAGGGGAAGGGAAGGGAAGGGAAGGGAAGGGAAGGAAGGGAAGGGAAGGGAAGGGAAGGGAAGGGAAGGGAAGGGAAGGGAAGGGAAGGGAAGGGAAGGGAAGGGAAGGGAAGGGAAGGGAAGGGAAGGGAAGGGAAGGGAAGGGAAGGGAAGGGAAGGGAAGGGAGGGAAGGGAAGGGAAGGGAAGGGAAGGGAAGGGAAGGGAAGGGAAGGGAAGGAAGGAAGAAGAGAAGAGAAGAGAAGAGAAGAAGAGAAGAGAAGAGAAGAGAAGAGAAGAGAAGAGAAGAGAAGAGAAGAGAAGAGGAAGAGAAGAGAAGAGAAGAGAAGAGAAAGAAAAGAAAGAGAAGAGAAGAGAAGAGAAGAGAAGAGAAGAGAAAAGAAAAGAAAAGAAAAAAAAAAAAGAAAAGAAAAGAAAAGGTTTACCTAAGTCTTCTGTTGACTTTAAAAGTGTACTGGTGTACTGGTTCTGGCGGGGATGGAGTTAACTTTCCCTTCAGTGGCCCAGATAGTGTTGTGTTCTGCACTTGTAGCTAGAACAGCATTGGTATGACACCAATGTTTTGGTGTCATACTGAGCAGTGCTGGCACAGAATCAAAACCCCCTCCAAACCCATCTCCCCAGCCCCCACCCTGAGCCAGCAGGCTGAGGGTGGGCAAGAGATGAGGAGCGGACATCAGCAGGACAGATGACCTAAACCAACCAAAGGGATATTTCATACCATGTGGTGTCACACTCAACAAAAAAGGTGGGAAAGGAGGAGAGAGAAGTTAAGAAGATACTGTCTTCCCAAACAACCATTACACATATTGAGGCCCTGCTTCCCAGTACATGGCTGAACATTACTCACTGATGGAAAATAGAGAATTACATTTTGTTTTCCCTCTCTGTACTTCCACACAGCCTTTTCTTGTTGTATGTTTTGTTTTGTTGTTGTTGTTTTTTCCATCTTTCTTTTCCCTTTAGGTAATTTATCCTTATCTCAGCCCATGAGCCTTTTTTTCTCTTTCTAGCATACTTCTTTCTCCTCCTCTTCTTCTGCAGAGGGGGAGTGAGAGGGTGTGGTTGTGGTGGACTTCAGCTGCCCAGCTGGGAAAAAACACCACAGAGGGATAAGTGAACTGTGAAAACGTCACAGATCCCATGTATTGACCCATGAAAAAAGCGAGAAAAAAATTGAGTCCAGAATAAAGTCTTGAAAATACTAACCATAAAATACAGAAAATGCTTTATGAAGCAACACATCACAAATGACATCTCTACATATGTGAAATACTTATAAATAAATCAATAAGGAGGGATTACTATTTGCTGAAATTTATAACTCCTAAGATATTAAGAAAGCTATCTAGTGGCCAAACAGCTGGGAATAAGCCTTATTCAAATGTCTGATATGAAGCTGTGAAGTAGCATAACACATTTTGTGTTTGCAACTAGAAATCACATCATAAACAAAAAATGTCCAACAAACACTGATAAAAGAGACTCTTTTTTTTTAATGATTCAGTCTCTAATGTGAATTTGCATTCACAGAATTATAACAGATGGATGTTCTTAATTTATTGCAGTTCCTGGGCTGATTTGATCCAATTTACATCTAATTTTCTTCCCCCACTCTTAGGTGGACCACCTCATCTTATACTTGGTATTTAAACCGTTTCTAAGTTCATAAGATGGAAAGTTCTTTCACTTAAAAACTTTTTATCACTTCCTTTGATTCTGCTTCCCCTAATATCTCTTAATCTAACTTAGAATAAAAGTCTTAATTCTGAAAGCATAATTTATAAAGCAAAAAGCTTATATTGCTTTAAATTATTCAGAGAATGACAGAAGTTCTTAAACATTACCACAACCACTGTAATTTGCTTCTGATATATTTCCTTCCTGTTCTCTCTGGTAAGAACAGACTTTGTGTTCTATATCTAAATAGCACTGACAAGAATGAGGATTTGCCTCACCACAGGACCGTCTAAATACTCATAAAAAGACTTAAAACACGTCATGGAATTAAAGTCCTAAAACAAGCACATAATGCGTCTCCAAAGATAATTCTCCAAAGACATTCTGTTTAAGATTTTTATTTATTCATTTATTTATGTGGAGTATTACAAACACACACACACATACAAAATAAAATAAAAAATAAAAAATAAAGGCATAAATCCATTTTATGGTAAGACATTTCTAGTGTTTATGCTGTGTGACAGCACAGAAACAACAACAACAACAACAACAACAACAAAAAGTTAATACTTTCACATGTATAGATTTCTCAATATTTATCTTTATACAACTCTGAGCCAAGTCCCTCACCCCAGTTGATTTCTGCTCAGTTCCAGCCTTAGCGGTCAAAAAATAAGAGTCTGTACTACAGTCTTTCCTTTTCTTGTGGAGTGAGTTTTCCAAGACTGGAGAAGAGGTTGTCCTAGACCACAACCTTAGTTTCTTCTTTCAGCACCAGGCAATAAGAATAACTGCTGTTGCATGTAGCTAATTGTAAGTGGAATTAGTCCTTCAGAAGACATTACTTCTAATGACATCATTCATGCAGTGAACAAAGGGTTAGAATAGAATTTAGAAATCTTGAGTTATCCTTCACTCTATAAGAAACTGACAGTGTATACTGGCATGACTTCTGTCAATTGGCTATGACCACTCCTACCTTTAGCTTTCCCCTTCTTTTTATTAGTAAGCTTTATATCCTGCTGCATCCCTGAAACAATGAAACAAAATTGGACAGTGATTTTAGATGAAACCGCCAAGTGCTACTGTAATATATGGTGTCTGTTGATAATAAAAGAGTCTGTTGATGTCCTACATGTATTTAAAATTATTCACAGTAGCGATGCAATTAATGGAAATGGAAGTAGAGAAGATGTTGGCAGAATGAAAGAGTACAATGAAACTGCCTGTGGCAACATAGACTTCCTGCAGCGTATACTTTATTTTATATAAAAGTACAGGTTTTTATTCATTTCAAGACTTTTGCTGGAAGAAGTCCACAGGTTATTCTTACAGATGACAGAGACTTGGATCTTTGCAAGCTTCTATTTCTAAGGTTTTTCAGAGTAGATTCTTAAAGCACATGCTCATCATTTAGTGCAGTTCCTAATAATGGGAGTTTCCTGGATATTTCACTACCTTATTTTCCACTGCATTCATTTTGACAAAAGGGGTGACATTTTACTTGATTTGTTTGTTTTTGTTGTTCATTCTTTTTATGTTTAAATTTTTTCCTTCATTTCAGTGAGGACCAGATTTTGCCCGAAATAAGTAGTATATTTTTATTCCAGAAATCCCTTCAACCGGAATTGTTGCAAGTTTTCTCTTTGTTACTAAATTTGGAGCTGTTTCATTTTCCCTTTTTGTTATTCAAGGTCCACAGGAAAATCCTAACAATGGTTTAAGAACTTGGTGAGGTCAAGAGTGACAACAACTTTTCCTTACAGCCAGATTAGACTGCTGGTGGTAAAGCCTGCCAGAGAGGGGAAAGATCTCTGCAATCTCATTATTTTCTGTTTTAAGTGCTTAGTTATTACCATTTTCATACTAGATTTTAACAGATTTACCATCTGAAACACTTACAGGGAAGGAAAGTACTATTACTCCTATATCACAGATGGGAACTGGTAAACAAGATTGATTACCAATAAAAAGTTGAACATAGATATAACTATATCCTAGATACGGCTTTCAGCTCCAAACTATTTTTCCAAACATGTCATAATAAGCTTGAATATACTTTGATCATGTCTTTGATCAGCAAAACAGATATTTCACCATCTTTTACAAGCTTGTAACTCTTTTTCTTACCCATTCTTCTTGCTTAATCTACAACTCTGGAATAATTAATACTATTTACAGGGTTGTTTCATTTATTCCTATAACATATTATAAACGTACACTGAATTTTCACCCCAAAATAGGCCTGAATATTCTGTGTAGGTTTTCCATTGTCATAAATCACAAATTTCCACACTCTAAGAAATTCACTCTAGTATAAACAGCTCCACCTAAAATGTATGCCAAAGTCTATACATTTTCCATCAACTCTACGTAGGAAGGCCTTAGCTAATTTTTTTTTTCTTTTACACTGTATTATTTTCAACCTCAGCATGCTTAGAAATGGTACTCTGTTATCTTTTGATTGGAGGAGGTTTAAATTGAAAAATTTATTTCACCAGTTTAATGTGTCATACTGAAAGCTGTCACACCATTTTAACACAATCATAGAGACCTGTAGGGTTGCAGGACATTGCAATAACACCAATTAGTCATGCCCAGCTAGTCCTTGAGCACTAGCACACACACCCTGGTCAGCTCCCCCAGTTTTATTGTTCTGCTTGGCATCATATGGTATGGGATATCCTTTTGGCCATTTTGGGTCTGCTGTTTTGGTTCTGTTCCCTCACAGCTCCTCACGCACCCCCAGCTTCCTTGCCGGCAGGATGATGTGAAAAGCTGAAAAATCTTAGATTTGGTGTAAGCACTGCTCTGCAAAAACTAAAACATCAGTGTGTTATCAGCGTTATTTTCATCCTAAATCCAAAAGACAGCACCATAGCAGCTACTAGGAAGAAAATTAGCTCCGTCCCAGTCAAAACCAGGACACCTGACCAAGTCAAAACTACTTTAGAGTGCCATCTTGTGGCACATGGAGCTGGGCATGAGAGCTACACAGACAAATTTATCCCCTTGTGCAGCACTAGGTAATAGTGATTCTCCCATATTTACGCCTGTATCCTGTAAATGTATCACAAATTCATTCATGAGCTAAGAAAATTCAGAAATAGGTGGCTTGTGATGTATATTGGAAAAGTAGTATCACAGAATCACAGAACAGATGATGTGGGAAGGCAGCTCTAGAGACTGTCTAGTCTAACCCCCCTTATTTAAAGTAAGGTCACCTAGAGCAGGTTGCTTAGGGCCATATCTAGTCAGGTTTCAAGTATGTCCAAGAAAGGAGGCTCCAAAGCCTGTCTGGGCAATCTGTTCCATTATTTGATCACTGTTTAATATTGTTTTTCTTATGTTTAAGTGGAATTCTCTGTATTTCATTTAATGCCCATTGTCTCCTGTCCTTGTCCTAAACTCCACCACCTCATGGTCACTGTGGACAAGGCTGCCATTGACCTTCAATCCCTAATTTCTTCCTCGTTGGTAAGTATTAGGTCCATCAGAGTGTTTTCTTGAGGATTGGATCCTCAGGAATCTGTGTTAGTAAATAGTCACCAATTCCCTTCAGAAACCTCCTGGGTTGCTTGTACCCTGCCGTATTACTGCTCCAGCAGATCTCATTTTGGTTTGAGATCCGCTATGAGGACCAGGGCCTGTGAATGTGAGGTTTCTTCCAGTTGTCTGAAGAAAGCCTCATCTTCATTGACCAAGCCCATCATTTCGTTATAGAAGGATGTCATTCTGGTTGAGCATGACTTGCCCTTTGACTTCCCCATGCTGACTATTCCCAATCACATTGTTGTCTTGTGTGCCTTGAAAACAATTCCAGGCATAGTTCAAAAATCTGGAAGAAGGGTTATGGACATACACTTCGAAATTGCTTCTGATGAATCTGGGAACTATTCTCTTGTTTCCAACCATATTTGAGAAGAACAAAACCTTGAAAACAAAAGAACAGAGCAGTCTAAAACACCATATCATTGTGTATTGTGTGACTTTAGCAGCTCATTTAGTTTCCTTAGGAATGACTAAGAACAGTTACACAGCTGAGTCCAGCATGTTGGTCCTTGACTGCCAAAAACACAAATTAAAACATAAGAACTCAATCCAAAGTAAACCTGCAGACATGTATTTCCAACATGAAATGTGCACATATACAAACTCAAGACTCTTTGTGGCCTCCATACTCCCACAATCTGACAGTTGCTAAGGGAATAATTTCCTAAGAGTATGAAGAAGTGATCAAGGGACCTGCCCAGGTTGTGAGTGATGATTATGTTGCTCTGCTTGGTTGTTTGTTGTAGATTGGTATTTAAGATAGGGTCCCAACATATGTAACTCACTAACACCTGATCTCCCTTGTGGCGCTCTTACTTTTTTTTGGCTGAGCTCACAACCCCGGATGACCCAGCTCATTTTAAACTTAAAAGTGTTTGGATTGTTTTTTAAGATAAAAGTTTCCGTTGACCAGACTTCTGTGCTGTTGGTGAGATATGCAGATTGTTATAACATAGTCATTCATGAGTCATGCCTGAGCACCATAGATTGGGAAAAGAAGACCCTGTCCAGTCAAATTATAGACTATCCGTCAATTCTGAATTGAGTCAGAATACTAACAAAACACCTGTACCAAAAATGAAGCTTTTCAGGTTCTGACCATCCTGATATGGACATCAGAAGCAAGTACACAGCTGGGGACAACAATCTCTTTGTCTTTTTCCTAAAGGAATCTTTAGCAAACTTCTAAGTCTGTGACAATATTTGCACTCACAGGATTTCCTCAATAGTAAGGGAGGTCTATTAGCCCTATTTCTAGAGGGGAACTGAGGCACAGGGGGTTAAAGGACTTGCTCAAAAGCACCCAGTAAATCTGTGTGAAGAACAGGAAATTAAATGCAGGGACCTGAAGTCCCAACCTACTACTTTACTCGCTTCCTTGTAAAAATGATCTCTCACCATTTTCACTAAAGTATAAATTAGAATTCCCTCCTTTCTTCTGTTATGGGAAGTCCTTATACAGCTTCAGGGCACACATGCTTCTAGCTTAATGCAGATGGTGGAAAATTCTGGGACACTAAATACTTCCTTGCCTTTCTTGATAATATCCATTATCTTAATTATTATTTTTTTCCTGCAAAATGATGAAAGCTGAATTTAGTTTTCAGTTCCATTTACCTCCCCTCCCCCCCTTTTTTTGTTTTATTTTATCTTAACTTTAAAGTTTTGCATGATTGTTCACAGATTTGCTCATGAGAGTGAAAAGTAAACAGAGATTATGCCAAAAGGCAATATTTCAAAATTCCTTCATTAAGACATTATTTGAAAGAAAAGCAATTTCATACTTTAAATATTCACAGACCCTGGGTGAAATTATTATAATATTATTTTTAATTTCTTTTAATTTTGTTTGTTTGTTTGTTTGTTCTATAACCTCCTTTCCATTTGTGTGTGTTCTGCCAAAGTCCAACAATGATTCATTTCAAAATTTTTGTTGTGTTGGTATCCTGTGCAGTCAATGGACCTCTGTTTTTGATTTCTCAAAATGTGTGATCATCTACCCAGCCAGTTTAAAGTGTATAAATCCCCTTAGGATTAAGTTAAACTGAAGCACACACACAAATATTTTTGTCAGACCTTGTTATCCCTTCAACCATGTATATTGATGCAAGTCAAAGACTTCAAGTTTTTCCTTAATTTTACATTCACTAGATGACCATCAAATAAATGACAATAAATGACATTTCACAAGACAGAAGGACTTTCATAACATTAAATATTTCAGTAAGATTAATCAGGAAGTTAAAGAAACTAGATAAATTCAACGCACCTAACTATTTATCAATCTAAAGAACAGAATAGACCATTATATTGCTATTAAATCAAATGCAGAAATTTCTGACAATTTTGAAAGAAATGAGAGTTTTTGTAAGCAGTTGGCAAAGTAGATTACAAAGAAAATTGAATTTGAGCCCCAACTGAACTGATCAATATATTGGTTCTCTGAGTTTTTTCTAATGGGGTTTGTGATATTTGAAATTTACATCTCAAATCTTGGGAATTTGTGATAATATCTTAATCTGGAAAGTGACTTTGAAATTCTCAGAGGGCTTTATTGCAGTGTTTTTAATTGTTATTCTTGTTGGTAATAATACAGACAGAACTTGTTGCACAGCATTTACAAATATTCTAATTATTTGATGAGAACAACATATAGAAGCCTAGCTGCAAAGATAGTCCTTGAGCACTGGGAGATGCATAATGACAGGCAACATTTTTTAGTTCTTTTAGAGAAATGAGAGATTCATAAAGTTAAAAAAAAAAAAAAAAAAGAGAGAGAGAGAGAAAAGAGAGAGAGAGAGAGAGAGAGAAAGGAAGGAAGGAAAAAAAAATGAGAATGAGAATTTTTCAATGCAAAGATTCACTAAGAAGGTATTATCTGTTTTCAGTCCCTTCTTTCAAGACAATGAATTTTACTTTTAACAGTCTTGGGATCTGATATAAAAATATGAGATATGGTATAACTAAATATGGTATAACAAATCACAGATATTGGGTAATTGCCTAAGAAGTAGACTATAGTTCCTTCATGGAGGAAGTTACAATTTTCATAAACAGAAAGGGTTGGGGCGGGTCAAATTTCTACCTCTCTGATGAATGCACTAAACTGTTGTTACATAAAGACAAGCATTAATTTCATCCCTGCCTGGTTTTGGGTTTGGTTTTTGAAAAAAAAAAAAAAAAAAATGAGAGAGAGAGAGAGAGACCTTAGAGAGACCTTATGCTTTCAAATAATTGTAGACATCTTCCTTTATAAGAGAATTGTACTCTCAAAGTGCCTGCCAGAAAAAAATGAAAAAGACTGAAATTCCATATGCAATCTTATGCTTTTAGCATTAACAAGTGCCTACCTCTAGGGATATTTTCCTGTTCTCTTCAACTTGATTCTTAATCTTTTTACTGTGAAAAATTCTTTAATATTTTTATTCATTCACCTACATTTATCGATGCACTGTGTAGTTCAATTTCCACTTCCATGTTTTAAAGCTTTTAGACCAGGAGCCTAAAATTTATGTATTGCAGCACTGAACTTAAACATCTACATATCCTTATTTGGTTGAGTCCTAACTGAATTTCCTAGGATCAGCCAGAAAATCTGTGTCAAGGCCAAAAACTTAGTATCAGTCCCTAGAAACTGATTTCAGAGCTTTAGGCAAAAGACTTTTTTTTTTTTTTTTTTTTTTTTTTCAGTCACTGTAGGGTATAGATTCTAGTCCATACTGGAAAAGGAAAATGAAGAAAAAGTACCTCTCTAAGCACATTCAAATAGTAGTCAAAGGGATCTTAAAAGCAAGCAAAGCTGCGTGGAGATCTTTATTTTTCACCCATCCTTGATTTTTCAAATTATATGAGAGCTTCACAACTGGGAGCAATTATGGACAAAAATTATTACATGATGTGTGACTCAACATACAAATGATCTTTGGGAAAGGAGGTTCCTGAAAGGCAGATTCTGTGTATGGAAAAGTATCAAAAGCACTGTACAGTTTGTTGGGGGAATTATATATTGGTATGTGACACCTTAGGGAAAAGTTCTGAAAAGTAGGTCAGGTACCAGGAGTCTTAGCAGACCGGTTACTTATTCATTGGGATCAGCTGTTCTGAGCTTCAGGAAGTTCAGGACTCAGCAGCTGCTGTGTAATCATGGCGCAAAATGCTTTACAATGGCTGACTATAAAAAAAAATGGAATTGATTGAGAGGGCCTGAGTTATTGTCCTCCTGTGACTGCAATATGCAGTATATAGAAAATTCTCTCATGCTTAAGCCTTTCCTTTATATTTCTAGTGTTCATGAAATTAGTTTTAAACCACCAAGGGTTTCTCCCTTCCTCCCCATCTCCCCACAATAATTTCTGGTTCTAATTTGAAGTTGTGTTTTTTTGTTTGTTTGGTTTTTTTTTTTTTTGTTTTGTTTTGTTTTGTTTTTTTAATAAATATATTTTAGATGAATTTAGTGCTTGTGGAAGTTGCCAGCCTATTTGATCCTTTTGGGGGGAAGGGAAGACTTTAAGTATTGGAAAGAACTAGGACCTCACATGAGGAAGAGGCCTAGAAAGCAACCAGTAACTCAAACAGAATAACAGAATAGTATCTAGGTGATCAAGGCAAAGCTGGAAATCCTTCCATGCCTCAATAAGGGTCCCGATAATTCAATGAATGCCCAACACACAACCCATACCACCAATCTGGAAGACCAGTTGAAATGAAAATGGAGCTGAAATGCTATGGCTGCCAAAGACTAGTTCTCTGGTGTTGAGCAAAAACTGGAGTCTGAATGAGGATATCTACCCCTTCTGCATGCAGTAATCTGCTCGTTCTACTGTATTTCTCAGGGGAAAGTGTTCTAAAATCCCAGAGAGGACTCATCCTACACATCTCTTCTCATCCCTACACCTTGCCCAAAGACTAATTTACAAATTAAACAGAGTGAGATATCTCACTGATAGCCTTTTTCTGCTGAGGGACGATGTTGATTCATAATAAGGATGTGAACAATTGCCATTTTGTCTGTGTGTGTTTATATAATGATGACATCAAAAGTACGTAGTCAAATGGAAACAAGACATTTTACACTAGCTAGCTATAGAAACGTCATAGAAATTATCACTTGGACATAGATAATACGTCTTGTGGAAGGACCTCCACTTATTTTGTACAAGTAGAAAAAGAACACTACAGCTTCCCATTTTAATAATTATGGAACAAACCCATAGGCAGTTAGGAATAGCTCAGTTTACATATCCAGGTATTAGCAGCACAGGAATAGGAAGCAGGGATGAAATCCTAGCAGCACTGAAATTACTGGGAGACTGTTTCCATCACAAGAGCCAAAATTTTACATTCATATGTTCTTTCCATGATTTAACCACAAAACATTTTATTCAATTACCTCTCTAAGCACAGTAACAGATAGCTTCATAAGAACCTTAAAATTTGCTTTCATATATTAATCATAATTTATGTTGACATACTCACTTATCTGTGCTTACACATCCAACTACTCGTAGAGCACCCATTGTCACTCTGTCTGATTACCTTCTATTTTAAAGTTTGATAGAAATTAGGAAGGTCTATCCATCACAGGTAGTTCTAAGAATTCAATTCTAAAAGTGCTTGCCATGTCGTGCCTATATTTTTCCTTCACTGTGAGTATGAAAAGCTGCATAAAATAAAGGGTAAATGCAAACCATTATTTCATTGTTTCTTAGGTTTGTCATATACTTGTTGCCTCACTCATAAAAAGGGAGAAAAGACAGCAGTGACAGATACAAATATGTTCAGAGGAAGTACTTAGCAACCTGCTCTTGCTTTCTTCTGGTGTTATACAGGGGCATATAGTGGTCCTTTGGCAGTATTTTAGTTAATGCATCCTCGCAGAGTCCTTTATCTCCTTAACTGCTTGAACCTAAGACATCAAATGTGACAGCAGAATGCCATTCCCAAAGAATCAGGCAAAGCTTGCATATTTTTAGTCTCAATACATTTATATTTTTTTAATATCATCCTATATCCTTAAGAAGTGTGTTTGCTGTTCCTGCTTCAAACTCATATTGGTAGTTGTATACGCAACAGTGCTCTTTACCCTTTAATAAGCTTAGTGTTCTACTTTCGAGTAGGAATTCCAAAACTGGCAAATAACTAAAGCTGTGCATACATCTGGCTTTCAAAGCTTTGATAGATCTTATTTCTATATTTCCTACTTCCTTCACATTAAATTTTGTGAGAGGAAAGCACTCTTTAAATATTATTTATTACATTTTCACTAGGTCTCTCTTACAGTCTTCTGCTTTTTTAGTTTGGGAGGTGAGAAATATTAGCATCAAACCTGGAAGTTAATCAATTTATTACTATCACATGGAGTTTGCTTCTGGGGCAGAGATCCAAAACACAGAGCTGAACAAGAAGAGGCATAAGTAATAAGTTTAGGCAATTCAGTGTTTCATTTTCTCCTGTGATTCCAGCATTATTTTATTTATTTGCCAGACACACTTCATATATCTCACTAAGTGTTGCTGACTATGCTACTTCAATCAGGTTGGTAGGGTTTAATTCTTAAATAGACATTGTAAAAAGTGTGCAGAAGTTTACTAAAGACAATCTTAGAAATACTTTCAAAACTCAGAAATACAGTATGAAGTGCAGAGAACCAGGAAACAAAACAACACTTGGTATTAAAAAGCAATTCATGATCTAGGAGAACGCTGAAGATATTCTTGGCATTTCTAGAGTCACACAAACAAAGTAAGTCTCAGGATGAAGTAAGAAGTTGACTGAATAATCTATTGTCAACTCCAGATATGAAGACAGAGAGAGAGAAAAGAAAAAAAGAAAGAAAGGGAGAGAGAGAGAGAGAGAGAGAGAGAGAGAGAAAGAAAGAAAAAGAAAGAAAGAAAGAAGAAAGAAAGAAAGAAAGAAAGAAAGAAAGAAAGAAAGAAAGAAAGAAAGAAAGAAAGAAAGAAAGAAAGAAAGAAAGAAAGAAAGAAAGAAAGAAAGAAAGAAAGAAAGAAAGAAAGAAAGAAAGAAAGAAAGAAAGAAAAGAAAGAAAAAGAAAAAAGAAAGAAAGAAAGAAGAAAAAGAAAAGAAAGAGAAAAAGAAAAGAGAGAAAGAGAAAGAGAAAGAGAAAGAGAAAG